>NW_027122539.1:0-207136 GCF_030686945.1 Centruroides vittatus
GTAATAGTTTTTTGGCACAAAGGCAACACAGGCCAAGCTGCGCCACAACACATGGTATAAATAAATAAATAAATAAATAATAATAATAAATAGAATAAAATAGAACAAAATAAAACAACAGAAAAAAACCAAAAAAAACATAGAACCGATAACAAAAATAAATAACAATTAAAGTGTATATAGTAACAAGGTATAAATATAAAATAAACAAACAACTAAATCTGTTTATAAATATTTGTAACTTTTAGAAAGTTTAGTAATTTATCAACATTTGGCCTCTGGCCCAAAATCTCGTTAAAACTTGCATTTCCAAAATGCTGCCTACGAATCCTTTCAGAGGCAGTGCAATTGCTCAGTATGTGCTTAACGCTTACAGTACAATTGCAATACTGACACACAGGCTGGTCATCACCCGTCAGAAGGTATTCATGAGTCAGTCGAGTGTGTCCAATTCTCAAACGAGTAAGAATGACCTCAGATCTCCTGTCATAAGGTTTCTTCTGTGTCCAATTTTCAATCACAGGTTTGATCTCGTGTAGTTTATTGTGGAATTGTGCGTTCCACACATTTTGCCATCTCTCCTCTAGTCGTTTTTTAACAACCAGCTTCAAGTCACCTCCTTCAATAAACATTGTATGCTGAGAAGGACTTGCTGACTTTGCAGCTGCATCAGCTGCTTCATTCCCTTTTATACCTACATGGCCTGGGACCCAACAAAATTTTACAAAAATATTACTTGCAATAAGATGGCAAAACAGTTTGCGAATTTTAATCACTATAGAGTGAGAACTAGGTTCATGTGAGATCAAAGCCTGAAGTGCACTAACTGAGTCAGTGTAAATAACACAGCGACGATGACCTTTACTAATTATATATTTTAAGGCTAGGTAAATAGCCTGCAACTCTGCAGTAAAGATGGAAGAATTCGATGCAATTTGTTCTGCCACGATCTCATCCTGGCAGACAAAGGCTGAGCCAACGTAATCAACCGATTTCGATCCATCAGTATAAATAGGAATTAAATTCCTGTCGTGATGTTGAATTTCTGCAAAGTGCTGCCTATAGATGTAGTCCGGGGTGGATTCCTTAGGAAACTGCTTTAAGCTAAAGTCAACATTAATCACAGGAGTTGACCAAGGTGATATATTATCGACCTCGGCCTGTGAAATGTTGCTTGTGTCCAGGTCAATCGTGCTGCTTACATTCTCCATTCTAATGTCAAATGTAGGGACACAACTTGGGCGAGCTGTAAATAATCTTTTCAGCTGAGTATCTGATACTCTACAATAAACTGAAGGTTTAGCCAGAAGATTTCTGTTTAATGTAATAGAACAAAGACAACTGCTCTCTCCTGAGAGATAGTGGAGGCTCATAAGCATCCACGTACAAACTTTGAATAGGAGAAGTTCGAAATGCACCAGTGCACAAACGCAATGCTTGATGGTGGATTGGATCCAGCATCCGAAGAGTAGATTCTCGCGCAGAGCCATAAACAACACATCCATAATCCAGCTTAGAGCGAACGAGGGCTCTATATATCCTGAGCATCGAACATTTGTCTGCTCCCCAGAATGAGCAGCATAATACCTTTAAAAGGTTCAGAGATTTTAAACATCTACTCTTCAAATTGCGCAAGTGTGGTAAGAACGTCAATTTATGGTCAAACACGACACCCAAAAATTTTGCTTCGTTGACCATTGGGATTTTAACCCCATTTAGGTAAATTTCAGGGTCCAGGTGCAAACCACGCCTTCGGCAAAAGTGAATGCACGAGGTCTTCTCTACGTTAAAAGCTGAAACCATTGGTCTTGGACCAATTGTCTATGCGATTTAGGGAGGTTTGCAGTTGTCTCTCAATAAAACTCATATTACTAGACTGGCAGGAGATCTGAAAGTCATCCACATACAGAGAGTGTTTCACACTGGGAGGAAGACATTTAGCTATGCTGTTAATTTTAATTAGAAACAGAGTCACACTCAAAATAGAACCTTGAGGAACACCTTCTTCTTGTGTGTAAGGCCTAGATAAAGTTGTGCCCATCCTGACTTGGAATCTTCGATTCCGTAAAAAGTTTTTTATAAAAGTTGGCAAATTACCCCGCAATCCGAATTGGTGCAGATCACGAAGTATTCCGTATCGCCAGCAGCGATCATAGGCCTTCTCTATATCGAAAAACACAGACACTAAGTGCTGTCGTCTTACAAACGCTTCGCGTATAGATGCTTCAAGGTTTACTAAATTGTCCGTGGTACTTCTGTTCCTACGAAATCCACTCTGATGTGGTGAAAAGTAATCCTTTTCCTCTAAGAGGAACATCAAACGTCCATTTACCATTCTCTCAAAAAGTTTACAGAGACAACTCGTAAGAGAGATTGGTCTGTAATTAGAGGGATTCTTGCAGTCTTTACCTGGCTTGGGTATGGGAATGATGATAGATAGCCTCCAAGAGTCAGGAAAGGTATGTTCTGTCCATATTCTGTTGAACAGATTCAAAAGATTACAAAGGGAATTGTCTGACAAATTTTTAATCATGCTGTAGTGGATTTTATCCGAGCCTACAGCAGTATTCCCCGAGCGAGACATCGCTCTATGTAATTCTATTCTGGTGAATGGCACATTATATTCCTCATTAGATGAGGAGTAAAAGTTTAAGTACTGTTTTTCACTTTGAGCTTTATAAACCTGAAAATCCCTTGTATACACAATATTGCTGGATGAAGCCGAAAACGTCTCACCCAACAGATCAGCAATACCCCGTATATCACTGATTATTGTGCCATTATTTTCCAACATGGACAGAGAATGAGAAGCATATTTCCCATTAATTTTATGGATTTTATCCCAGACTGCTTTTGAGCTGGTGGAAGATGTTATGCTAGATACATACTTCCTCCAAGAATCCCTTTGGCTTTGCCTCCTTATTTTCCTGGCATTTGCCTTTGCTTTCTTAAAAGCAATCAAATTGTTAGCAGTGGGGTATCTTCTGAAAATCCCCCATGCTTTCTTTTGTTTTTTAAATGCTGCCTCGCAATTTTGACTCCACCATGGTTTCGGATGCTTTGGATATCTGGTTGATGTTATCCCCATTGTTTTTTCAGCTGCCTGAATAATAGTCGATGTGACGGCTTCAACTGCATCATTGATATCAGCAGTATTGACCATTTCCTCAGTGATTTTAGCCAAAGAAGAAAATGCAGGCCAATCTGCTGTTTCAAGTTTCCAGCGTGGTGGACGGGCTGTTTCACAGCTTTCTCTGCCTCGGTATTTTAAAAATATTGGGAAGTGGTCACTAGAGAGTGGATTAGATCCAACTCCCCATGTAAATGCTGAAAACAAGTTTGGGCTAGCTAATGATAAATCAATGGCAGTAAATGTTCTTGTTGGGGCATGGAAGTATGTCACTTCTCCGGTATTAAATATATACAGTTGGTGATTGCCTATAAATCTCTCAATGGCCCTGCCACGACGATTGATGTCGGGACTGCCCCACATTGGATTGTGACCATTGAAATCACCAAGTAGAAAGAATGGAGTTGGCAGCTGTTCAACCAAGGCATCCAATTCATCGTCATTGACTCTGACATCTGGTGGCAAGTATATCGAACAAACTGTGACAGTAACGCCAATTGAAATTCTGACTGCCACAGCTTGCAGTTCTGTTGTTATTTGTACCGGTAAAGACGGGATGCGGTTTGAAACCAGTACAGCCACACCTCCACTGGCGCGGGTGTGGCTGTCGTCATCTTTACGGTAAAGATCGAATCCTTTTAAAGAAATTCTTTCTCCAGGTTTTAGATGTGTTTCCTGGAGTGCCACGCAGAGAGATGAGGTAGAGTATGTCAGGTGTTTAACGTCAGAGAAGTTGTTGCGGAAACCACGACAGTTCCATTGGATTATTTTATAATCCATTATGTGTTTGAGGTAGCATTCTTTGCGAGGGTATCCCTCTTTAATTTAACAGGGGGTCTCTCTTTTGGAGGTGACTTTGGTTTCGTAACCTCCGTATTAGGCTCTTCGTCAGATATGTCAGAAAACTCACTCACAGATTGAGCTTCTGATTTTTTTGAAACTTTAGAGAGGGCTGCTTTCACTCTTTGTTTGTTAAGTGGGTTCTTACTGGCTTTTTTAGAACCCACATTTCTGGTTGTTACCCCTGATTTACTTACAGAGGTTTTAGTCTTTGTGATCTCCTTTTCTTCTGATTGTGTAGATGGGATCAATAAGCATCTTGCATGGCATGTAAGAGATTCGCTTGGGGATACAGAAATATCTGTTTGAACCCCACGTGTCGTAGTAGATTTCAACACGGCAGCAAATGTCTTTTGTTGCATAGGTGCACTTGGAGTGACCATGCGACGAGCCTCTGGATATGATATGTTTTTCTCAGTTTTTATCCGTTGAATTTCTTTTTCTCTTTGCCATGCAGGGCATTTCCGGGAGTAGGAAGGATGGGCATCTTTGCAGTTCACACAGTGTGGAGTACTTTTACATTCAGTACTGTCGTGACCTTCAGTTCCACACTGTGCACATAAGCTTTTGCCTCGGCAAGACGTCTGGGAATGTCCAAATCGCTGGCATTTAAAGCAACGCAGCGGATTTGGAATATACGGACGAACTGCACAGCGCAGATACCCGGCTGTAACAAAGGATGGCAATGTAGGCTTGTTGAACGTGAGGATTAAATGTTTTGTGGGTATCAACTTGCCGTCTCGACGGATCGAAATGCGTCGAACGGAAGTGACACCTTGGTCTGAGAGGCCGATCTGAATGTCTGATTCGTCTTCAGACATTAAGTCAAACTCAGATATCACACCTCGTGAGGAGTTCAAACTTACGTGTGGTGTGACCGAAATTGCCACGTCTCCAAGAGTCTTCATTGACAAAAGCTTTACTGTTTGTTGAGGAGAGGCTGTTTCTACTAGATCCCCTGACCTCAATTTTTGCGTTTTTTTTAAATGCCCAATGGTTGATTCAAATAGCTTTTGAATCAAAAAAGGAGAACACTTAGCAAGGGGTTTTTCTCCAGTTGCATGCACTATTAAGTAAGCAGGTTGGCTGGAGGTCTTTTCTTTTGTCTGTGCTTGTTTTTGGTTTTTGGTATCCATATTTAAGAATTTATATTCAGCTCCTAGTGACCCCACCCACCATGGGGCCCAACAGGGGGGTGCCGTCACATGGGAGACTCCCATAGACCGTCGCACCAGGGTTTCCCAGGAGCTATACCCTCACAATGCAGTCGAGAAGAGCACACCTTGTCTGACGTGTCTGCCCGGTCTGCATCGATCGGTTGACTCCAAGCCGAGGTCAACAATGACTCAACGACCAGCCGATTGACTCAAACGGAGCCTGATTTGAGCCTCCCGTTTATCCGAAGCAGGGGCCAAAGCAGTGTGTTGGGGACGGTATGTTGCCCCTCAACTACCAGGATCCCCCTTTCCGGCATACGGGACACCACGCACGGCAAACACGTGGGTGGGCGTTCAGATCCCAGCGATGGTAAAGAAGAGTTTCTAAACCATCTCTGGGAGGTCCCCTCACCACGGACAGGAACCCACATCGAGGGGCAGTGCAGTCCAGACAATACCAGAGCAGTACAAGCAAGAAAGAGCGAGAGTGAAACAGGATCAAGAGACTGACGGACTGTCTAAACAGACGAGAGAAGACATCTTGTTTACCTGGTATGTTGTGAGTCATGTTGTTCAAATACCCCCCGTTAAGTAACCCCCTCGTTGTATAGATAAAGATAGGCAAATTTCCAGAAATCGGATTTTATATCGTTGTTCTGAACTTTCAGTTTTTTGCTAATAAATTCCCTTTAATTGATTATATCTGACTCTGTATTCTTCCTCCTGAAAGGCTCATTCCTGGACTTCAAAGGAACTCTTACCGTCGTGACTTAGTCATTTAGTTCATCCCAATCGGTGGTGTGTCCAGTAAAATACACCTGGTGGCAGGACTCTACCCAAAACATGCGTAATATAAATCATAACGGCCCCAAACCCCACACTTATTCGTTTAAATAACGTCAATAAATATGAAAATTAGCTAAACTAGAAATGAAAAACGACTAAAACAGCAATTATCTAACGTTTGTTTACAGTTTTACGTTCATTTACGTAAAGGAACAGTTTTTATCGCTGTGAATTTTCCACCAGACAATTTTACGATGCTTACTCATTCAAGCAGAATAAAACAACTAAAAGTTAGCTAATTTCAACCTAAAAAGTATGGAATTACATATAAATAAAAAAATGATAACTACATGACAATCATGGCATACTCTAATAAAGGAGTTATAGCTACAAAAGTTATTCTTAGAAGATTAATTTAGATAAATAGATAATAAATGCAGATTATAGTTAATTTTTAATCGCAGCAGAACGAAACAACAGCCTGAGCTGGTTGGTTAGTGTTTTATGGTACAAGGGCCATATAGGCCAAGCTGCACCAGAGCAAATAGGCAATTTGTATAAATTAATATAATATATAAAATCACAACAATTAAAATAAACACACAACAATATACAGTAGAGCATCGATTATCTGACCCCCCGATTAACCGACCACGTTCTAGTCGGCAAATTCAAATGTCCGCTAGTGATGATGTGCTACAATATTTGGTTATGTCTTGGCTACTTTGTTAAATTTTTGCATGTTTTAGCTGGCAGCACTGGCTCGACCATGAAAGGGAGGCTAGTATTTAAACCAGGCCTAATACACTATACTAATAATGTATTTTTTCATACTTTTCGGTTATCCGACTTTTCAGTTATCCAACCAACCCCAGTCCCCAATTAAGTCAAACTATCAATGCTCTAATGTACATATAAAAGTTATAATTAAATCTCTATACATATTACTGACTTTCAGAAAGTCTATTAAATTGTCAAGATTTGTCCTCTGGCCCAAAACCTCAGTCAGGTTGGTTGGTTGGTTGGTTCGTGTTTCGTTTGGCACAAGAGCCATATAAGCTATGCTGAGCCATCCTCAGTCAGACGTGCATTTCCAATACATTGTCAACGTCTCATCTCGAATGCAGAGCAATCACACAGTATGTGTTTTACACTTAGAAAACAGTTGCAATACTGACATACAGGCTGGTCATCGTCCTTCAAAAGCTATTGATGTGTCAGCCGAGTAGGTCCAATTCTCAAAACGAGTAAAAATAACCTCAGATGTCCTGTCATAGAAAATTGGACACAGAAGAAACCCTATCATAGGTTTGATCTGGTGTACTTTATTATAAACTCGTGAGTTTCACATATTTTGCCATCTCTCTGCTAGTCGTTTTTTAACAACTAGCTTCAAATTGCCTCCTTCAATATGCACTGTATGCTGAGGACTAGCTGACTTTGCAGCTGTGTCAGCTTCTTCATTTCCTCTTATACCTACATGGCCTGGGACCCAACAAAATTTTGCAAAAATATGACTCACAATAAGATGGCATAAATGTTTGTGAATTTTAATCAATATGGAGTGAAGAAGTAGGTTCACACAAGTTCAAAGCCTGAAGTGCATTGAGTCAGTGTAAATAACACAGCGACGATGACCTTTCTTAATTACATATTTTTAGGCTAGGTAAATAGCCTGCAACTCTGCAGTAAAGATGGAAGAATTCGATGCAATTTGTTTCTGCCACGATCTCATCCTGGCAGACAAAGGCTGAGCCGACGTAATCAACCGATTTCGATCCATCTGTATAAATAGAAATTAAATTCCTGTCGTGGTGTTGAATTTCATCAAAGTGCTGTCTATAGACATAATCTGGAGTGGATTCCTTAGGAAACTGCTTTAAGCTAATGTCAACATTTATCACAGGAGTTGACCAAGGTGATATGAGCTGTTTATTTTGAAAGCAGTGCAAGTCCATCTTAGATTGAAATTATTTTTGACTGAATATATTACGGCATAATTTAGCTTCGGTTGCTGTATGGTAAAGCAATGTGGCCTTTTGACATCATGTCTGAAATCTAGGGTGTTTCTATCTTTGATATTGAAAGTCAGTGGTTGTACAATATTTCATGAATAACAAAAAGAATATCTTAACCCTTCTGCTCCTTTTACACTAAAAAATACATTTCTAAAAAAGTTTAGTATAAAACTTTATTTCCTTTATTACGTATTAGTTAGAAACAAATTATCTGTCAAATAACAAAAAAATCGCAACAGATCACGTGACATATGCCGCAGTTCAATGTAATAAGCTTAACGTCCTTGAAAACAGCTGGTTGTCAATGTTGGCGGGTTATTCCCAAGTAAATTTCAGGGGAAGACCAGTTTTTAGCCAGCAGTGCATCAGTTACCATGAACAGTCAAATATATCACGAAATTTTCGATCATGTATACTCTTTCAACAGGTGGAGACCACAAAAATTGTCCAAAATATAAACTTCTATTGAATGTATAATTTCAAAATTTGCTGAGGTCATAAATAACATCCAATATAATGTAAAATAAGCTTTGCCAAGTTATCTTGTCCATAGGGAGAATAGAAACGATTTTTGAAAATTGGATGGAAATAGCTATAAACGGGCTACAAAATTACATCACGCTTGACGGCTATAGTCGTCAATGAGCATTAAGGGGTTTTCTGTTTCAATAATATGTTTACTTCCAACACAGAAATTTAAGTACTGTAAACTATATAACATTCGTCTTATTTTATCAGCTTGCAAGTAAGTTCCGATTCAGTCTCTAATAAAATACTCGACAAGTCAACATTGTGTTTCTTTGTTAATAGTTTTTGTACGTTGAGCACAGTTTCATTCTTATTTGGTTGGTTGGTTAGTTCAAGTTTTTTGGCACAAAAGCCATATAGGCTATGCTGCACCATGACAAATAGTAAAATTAAACGAAGCTAAATATTTGTTTTGTTCTGTTTATTTGCACTTGTTTGTTTTTGTGTTATATATATCATAAAATATTAATATAAGTATATACAGTAAAGACTCGTAAATCGAAACCCCGGTAATCGGAATCGCCGGTAATAGGCACGATTTTCCATCAGACTGTGTCGTGCTAAATCAAACGTTTTTAATACTAAATTTACTTCTAAAGTATAATTTTCATGCTTTTATATTCTTCAATATATTTATTTTGTTTGTACAAAATGCAGAAATAATTTTTAACAATACAATAGCCTCGATTATTATTATTAAAATTTTCATTAGGCTTAAAATCGACAAAAATTCAACACGAAGCAACACACAACTAAGAAAAATTTGATCATCAAACAGGTTAATTAATATATTTATTCGTACATAATCAAAAATCGAAACAAATAACTAATCTGAACAACCCCAGTCCCCAATTGATTCAGATCTTCGGTTCACTACTGTAATAAATAAATTAGTTAACTTAAATCTCTTTATTAATATTTATAACTTTCAAAAAGTTCAGTATCTTATCAAGATTTGGCCTCTGGCCCAAAATCTCTCTCAAAGTTGCATTTCCAAAATGCTGTCTGCGACTCTGGTCAAAAGCAACACAGTTGCAAAGTATGTGTTTAACACTTACAGTACAAATGCAATACTGGCATACCGGCTGGTCACCACCCTTCAAAAGGTATTGATGAGTCAGCCGAGTATGTCCAATCCTCAGACGAGTAAGAATAACTTCAGATCTCCTATCATACTGTTTCTTGTGTGTCCAATTTTCTATTATAGGTTTGATCTCGTAAAGTTTATTGTGGACTTGTTCGTTCCACACATTTTGCCATCTCTCTGCTAGTCGTTTTTTAACGACTAGCTTCAAGTCACATCCTTCAATAAACATTGTATGCTGAGAAGGACTTGCTGACTTTGCAGCTGCGTCAGCTTCTTCATTCCCTCTTATACCTACATGGCCTGGGACCCAACAAAATTTTACAAAAATATTACTCGCAATAAAATGGCAGAACAGTTTGCGAATTTTAATCACTATGGAGTGAGAACTAGGTTCACGCGAAATCAAAGCCTGAAGTGCACTAAAGTAAATAACACAGCGACGATGACCTTTCCTAATTACATTTATTAAAGCTAGGTAAATAGCCTGCAACTCTGCAGTAAAGATGGAAGAATTCGGTGCAATTTGTTCTGCCACGATCTCATCCTGGCAGAGAAAAACTGGTTGGTTGGTTGGTTAAAGTTTATTGGCACAAGGGCCACATAGGCCAAGCTGCGCCACAACTTATGGTATATATATGTACATAAATAACAATAAACAATAAAAATCAACAAAACAAAAAACAAAGAACCAATAACAAAAATATACAACAATTAAACTGCATGGGTTTTGTAACAACAAGATGTATATATGATATAAATAAATAAATAATTAATTAAATTTCTTTATGAATATTTGTAACTTTTAAAAAGTTCAATAATTTATCAACATTTGGCCTCTGGCCCAAAATCTCTTTAAAACTTGCATTTCCAAAATGCTGCCTACGAATCCATTCAGAAGCGATGCAATTGCTTAGTATGTGCTTAACACTTACATTACAGTTGCAATACTGACATACAGACTGGCCTCAAAGGTATTGTAGTCAGTCGAGTATGTCCAATTCTCAAACGAGTAAGAATGACCTCAGATCTCCTGTCATAAGGTTTCTTCTGTGTCCAATTTTCTATCACAGGTTTGATCTCGTGTAGTTTATTGTAAACTTGTACGTTCCACACATTTCGCCATCTCTCCTCTAGTCGTTTTTTAACAACTAGCTTCAAGTCACCTCCTTCAATATGCATTGTATGCTGAGAAGGACTTGCTGACTTTGCAGCTGCGTCAGCTTCTTCATTTCCTCTTATACCTACATGGCCTGGGACCCAACAAAATTTTATAGAGAAATTCCTCGCAAAAAGATGGCAAATCAGCTTACGAATTTTAACCCTTTATTGCCTGACGGGACTTTCTAGTCCCACTAACTTTGAAATTTTTTATTTTATTGTGTATGCATTATAGCCTACTGGGACTTACAGGTCCTTATTGTATGAAGTGTCTTTTTTCTCCTGTAGGGGGCAGTAACCTTGAAAGTGTCTTTGTTTCAGTTTTATAGAAACAAGTTTCACTTTGTTCAGAGAAATTCTGTAGTTTGAATGGTGGTAGCTGATATTGCTTGCTTTCTCGTTTGATTTTACTTATTATTTTGAAGGTACCTGTCTTTGTATTTTATTATATATATTTTAGATATGTGTAGTTTGATTTTAGTATATTATATTTTTGGAATTAATTATATTTAATGTGTAAAAGGTCAAAATATGTTTGGGACTTCTAAGTCCTTTCAGGCCTAAGGAGATTTTTTTGTAAATGTTAGCAATTTGTATTTTGTACATTATTTTTTATAGATTTATCAATTTGTTTAACGTTTTAATAGATAATATGGATAAAAGACTTATAGATGAAGAAATAGATGATCTTTTATTAGAAGAATTTCCATCAGATATTGATACACCTGTTGAAGACAGTAGTGATAATGAATCAGAGAATAAATGTGATAAAATATCACCACAAACTCACATAGCTCCGGCTTTATTTAGTGAAGAATCTGACAAGGATGATTCTGATGAGGAAGAATTTGCTATTAATCCATCAATAAAAAGGAATTTTAGAAAACGTGAAAATGTAAGTACTGTTCCTTCTTTTTCATTAACGAAAGGAACAGTAAATCAATTTTTTGAAAATAAAGCCACATCAACAGATGTTTTCCTGACAGTTTTAGGAGAAAGTACAATAAGCAATATTGTATTTCAAAGCAATTTGTATAGCCAACAAAAACAAAGAAATATTAAGACAATTATAGAACGAGAAATGTATGGATTTCTAGGACTGCAATTTCTTTTCGGTTATCATCGTTTACCACAAACCCGTCACTATTGGTGTAGTGATATAGATTTATGCGTTCCCATTGTACGAGAAGTAATGACAAGAGAAAGATATAAACAAATTTTATCAAACTTACATGTAAATGATAACTTATCCATTCCTCTAGATAACAAAGACAGACTATATAAGATACGACCACTGATCACTACAATTAATGAAAACTTCAAAAAATTCCGACTACCAGATCAATTCCAGAGCATAGATGAAAGCATGGTAAAATTCAAAGGCCGTTCATCCCTCAAGCAATACAATCCAATGAAACCTGTGAAGAGAGGTTATAAACTCTGGTGTCGTGCTGATATGTCAGGATACATATATGAATTTATAATTTACCAAGGAAAAACACATGATGATCGTAAGAAAAAACAATTTGGTCTCGGTGGAAGTGTTGTTGCAAAGTTATCATCATCCCTTCATCATGGAAATTTTGTAATTATAATGGATAATTATTTCACATCTCTAGAGTTGTTTGAATACTTAAAATCACAGGGTGTTTATGCATGTGGAACTATTCGTTCAAATCGAGCAGGACTTCCAAAACTGGCAATTGACAAGGACTTAAAAAGAGGAGAATATGATTTCAGAATATCTGATCAGGGTATCGCATATTTCAAATGGAAAGACAATCGAAGTGTTCATTTATTATCCAATTATCATGGAACGGAAGTCGTAAATGTAAAACGCACTCAGAAGGATGGAACAAAACTAGATGTGCCAGCACCACTTGCTATCAAGGATTACAATACTCATATGGGAGGAGTCGATAAAGCTGACATGTTAAGATCATTATATGATCGAAATAGAAGATCAAAGAAATGGTGGCATAGACTGTTTTTTGCAATCATAGAAATGGCTCTTGTGAATGCTTATATAATTTTCACTGATTTGAATGAAAAAGTTCCATTTTTGCAATTCAAAAGACAAGTATCGCAGGGTTTATTAACAAAAGGAAGAAAAGCATCTTCAAATAGAGGAAGACCAAAACGAAAATCGTTAGACCAAACAACTGATCCATTACCGAAAAGAAAAAAATTAGCATTTTCTGTAAGCAATGATATTAGATTACAAAATCAGGGAGGACATTGGCCCGAATTTGTTTCTAATAGAGGTCGATGTGAATATTGTGCTACAAAGCATATAGAATCAAGACCACATTCAAGATGAACACTATGTAAAGTTTTCTTGTGTGTAAACCAGAAAAAAAATTGTTTCATAGATTTTCACCAATCATGAATTATTAAAACAATGAATTTTATTGCAGTTTTACAATAATGAAATGAACTGCAATTTTATTGCAGTTTATTTCATTATTTTTTAAAAATTTTAACATTATTATATTGTAAAAATTATCAATATACATAATTATGAATTTAATCTGCCAATTTCTCTGTAAAAAGTTCTATATATAAAATAAAAATATTTTATTTATGTAATATTAAACAAAAAAAAACTTGTAAGTCCCAATGTGCTGTAAAGCCTGACGGGACTTCTAAGTCCCATAATTAAAAAATTGTTATTATACATTTTAATTTTTTTTTATTAACTTATCTGTGAACAAACACCTCTTCTGATGATAAAATGAGAAATTAAAAAATTTTTTATCAAAAAATAAAAATACAGGCAATAAAGAGTTAATCACTATGGAGTGAGAACTAGGTTCATACGAGATCAAAGCCTGAAGTGCACTAACTGAGTCAGTGTAAATCATGCAGCAACGATGACCTTTCCTATTTATATACTTTAAGGCTAAATAAATAGCCTGCAACTCCGCAGTAAAAATGGAGGAATTTGGTGCGATTTGTTCTGCCACAATTTCATTCTGACAGACAAAGGCTGACCCAACGTAATCATCCGATTTAGACCCATCAGTGTATATAGGAATTAAATTCCTGTCACGATGTCAAATTTCAGCAAAGTACTGTCTATACATGTAATCTGGAGTGGATTCCTTAGGAAATTGCTTTAAGCTAAGATCGACATTTATCACAGGAGTTGACCAAGGTGATATACTATAAAGCTCAGGCTGTGAAATGTTGCCCATATCCAGGTCAATCGTGCTGCTGACATTCTCCATTCTTATGCTGAATGTAGGGGCACTACTTGGGCGGGCTGCAAATAATCTTATCAGCTGAGTATCTGATACTATACAATCAACTGAAGATTTAATCTGAGATTTCTGCTTAATATAATAGAACAGAGACAACTGCTCTCTCCTGAGAGATAGTGGAGGCTCATAAGCATCCACGTACAAACTTTGAACAGGAGAAGTTCGAAATGCACCAGTGCACAAACGCAATGCTTGATGGTGGATTGGATCCAGCATCCGAAGAGTAGATTCTCGCGCAGAGCCATAGACAACGCTTCCATAGTCCAGCTTAGAGCGAACGAGGGCTCTATATATCCTAAGCATCAAACATTTGTCTGCTCCCCAGGATGAGCAGCACAGTACCTTTAAAAGGTTCAGAGATTTTAAACATCTACTCTTCAAATTGCGCAAGTGTGATAAGAATGTCAGTTTTTGGTCAAACACAACACCCAAAAACTTTGCCTCATTGACTATTGGGATTTTAACCCCATTTAGGTGAATTTCCGGGTCCAGGTGCAAACCACGCCTTCGGCAAAAGTGGATACAGGAGGTCTTCTCTGCATTAAAAGTAAAACCATTGATCTTGAACCAATTGTCTATGCGGTTTAGCGAGGTTTGCAGCTGTCTCTCGATGAAACCCATGTTACTAGACTGGCAGGAGATCTGAAAGTCATCCACATACAGAGTGTGTTTCACACTGGGAGGAAGACACTTAGCTATGCTGTTAATTTTTACTAGGAACAGAGTCACACTCAAAATACAACCTTGAGGAACACCTTCTTCTTGTGTGAAAGGCCTAGAAAAAGTGTTGCCCATCCTGACTTGGAATCTACGATTCTGCAGGAAGTTTTTTATAAAAATTGGCAAATTACCCCGCAATCCGAATTTGTGCAGATCACGGAGTATACCGTATCGCCAGCAGCGATCGTAGGCCCTCTCTATATCAAAAAACACAGACACTAAGTGCTGCCGTCTAACAAACGCTTTGCGTATAGATGTTTCAAGAATTACTAAATTGTCTGTGGTACTTCTGTTCCTACGGAATCCACTCTGATGTGGTGAAAAGTAGTTCTTTTCCTCTAAGAGGAACATCAGGTGTCTGTTTACCATTCTCTCGAAAAGTTTGCAGAGACAACTAGTCAGAGAAATTGGTCTATAACTAGAGGGATTCTTGTGGTCTTTACCTGGTTTGGGTATGGGAATGATAATAGATAGCCTCCAAGAGTCTGGAAAAGTATGTTCTGTCCATATTCTGTTAAACAGATTCAGAAGATTACTGAGGGAATTGTCTGATAGATTTTTAATCATGCTGTAGTGGATTTTATCCGGGCCTACAGCAGTATTCCCCGAGCGAGAGATTGCTGTACATAGTTCTATTCTGCTGAATGGCACATTATATTCCTCATTAGATGGAGAGTGGAAGTTTAGATATTGTTTTTCAGATTGCACTTTGTAAGCCTGAAAATCCTTTGTATACATAATATTGCTGGATGAGGACGAAAATGTTTCACCCAAAATCAGCAATACCTTTTATGTCACTGATTATTGTGCCATTATTTTCCAGCATGGACAGAGAGTGAGAAGCATATTTCCCGTTAATTTTATGGATTTTATCCCAGACCGCTTTTGAGCTGGTGGAAGATGTTATGCTAGATACATACTTCCTCCAAGAATCCCTTTGGCTTTGCCTCCTTATTTTTCTGGCATTTGCCTTTGCTTTTTTAAAAGCTATCAAATTCTCAGCAGTGGGGTATCTTCTGAAGATCCCCCATGCTTTCTTTTGTTTTTTAAATGCTACCTCACAATTCTGATCCCACCATGGTTTCGGATGTTTTGGATATCTGGTTGACGTTTTCCCCATTGTTTTTTCGGCTGCCTGAATAATACTCGATGTGACAACTTCTACTGCATCATTGATATCGGCAGTATTGACCATTTCCTCAGTGATGTTAGCCAAAGAGGAAAATGTAGGCCAATCTGCCGTTTCAAATTTCCAGCGTGGTGGACGGGCTGTTTCACAGCTTTCTCTGCCTCGATATTCTAAAAATATTGGGAAGTGGTCGCTGGAAAGTGGATTACATCCAACCTTCCATGTAAACGCTGAAAACAGATTTGGACTAGCTAATGTCAAATCAATGGCAGTAAATGTTCTTGTTGGGGCGTGGAAGTATGTCACTTCTCCAGTATTAAATAAATACAGTTGGTGATTGCCTATAAATCTCTCAATGGCCCTGCCTCGACGGTTTATGTCGGGACTGCCCCACATTGGGTTGTGGCCATTGAAATCACCGAGTAAAAGGAATGGAGTCGGCAGTTGTTCAACCAAGGCATCCAATTCATCTTCATCGATTCTGACATCTGGTGGCAAGTATATGGAACAAACTGTGACAGTAACGCCAATTGAAATTCTGACTGCCACAGCTTGCAGCTCTGTTGTTATTTGTACCGGTAAGGACGGGATGCGGTTTGAAACCAGTATAGCCACACCTCCGCTGGCACGGTTGTGGCTATCGTCATCCTTACGATAAAGATTGAATCCTTTTAAAGAAATATTTTCTCCAGGTTTCAGATGGGTTTCCTGGAGTGCCACACAGAGAGATGAGGTAGATAATGTCAAGTGTTTAATGTCAGAAAAGTTGTTGCGGAAACCACGACAGTTCCATTGGATTATTTTGTTATCCATTATGTGTTTGAGGCAGCATTCTTCGCAAAAGTGTCCCTCTTCAATTTCACAGAGGATTTTCCTTTTGGAGGTGAGGTTGGTTGTGGCACCTCCATATTATTCTCTTCATCAGAGATATCAGAGAACTCACTCATAGATTGAGCCTCTGATTTTTTAGATTTAGAGAGAGCTGCTTTCACTCTCTGTTTGTTTAGTGGGTTCTTACTTGCCTTCTTAGAACCCAGGTTTCTTGTTGTGACCCCTGTTTTAAGTAGGGGTGCTTTTGCTTTTAAATTCTCTTTTTCTTGTGTTTCTTTTGATGGGATCAGTAGACATTTCGCATGGCAAGTGAGAGATTCTTTCGGAGAAACTGAAATATTCGTTTGAACTGCACATGTCTTTGTGGATTTCAAAACAGCTGCGAATGTCTTCTGTTTCAATGGTGCACTTGAAGTGACCATGCGCCGAGCCTCTGGGTAAGGTATGTTGCTAACTGTTTTCACTCGTTGGATTTCTTTCTCTCTCTGCCATGCAGGGCATTTCCGGGAGTAGGCAGGATGGGCATCTTTGCAATTCACACAGCATGGAGTATTGGTACACTCAGCACTCTGGTGACCTTCACTTCCACACTGTGCACATACGCTCTTTCCTCTGCAGGATGTTTGAGAATGTCCAAACCGCTGGCATTTGAAGCAGCGCAGTGGGTTTGGAACATATGGTCGAACTGGACAGCGCAGATATCCTGCAGTAACAAATGATGGTAATGTTGGCTTTCCAAAAGTGAGAATGAGATGTTTAGTTGGTATCAACTTGCCATCACGACGAATGGAGATGCGTCGGACAGCAGTGACACCTTGATCTGAAAGACCGATCTGGATATCTGATTCATCTTCAGACATCAGATCGACCTCAGATATCACACCACGTGATGAGTTCAAACTTGCGTGTGGTGTGATGGTGACTGTTATGTCTCCTAGAGATGTCATTTTCAAAAGCTTTGCTGACTGTTGAGAGGAGGCTGCTTCTATCAGTAGGTCCCCTGACCTCAATTTTTGTATTTTCTTTAAATGTCCAATAGTTGATTCAAACAACTTTTGAATTAGGAAAGGGGAACACTTAGACATCGGTTTTTCAGTAGTACTATGTACTATGAGATAAATTGGTTGGTTGGAGGAACTGACCTCCTTTGGTTGTGATGCAATGGTGCTTGTGGTTTTTGCTTTTGATGAATCCATGTTTAAAAATAACTATTCAGCTCCTAGTGACCCCACCCACCATGGGGTCCAACAAGGGGATGCCGTCACATGGGAGACTCCCATAGACCGTCACACCAGGGTTTCCCAGGAGCTATACCCTCACAATGCAGTCAAGAAGAGCACATCTTGCCTGACGTGTCCGCCCGGTCTGCATCGATCGGTTGACTCCCAGCCGAGGTCAAGAATGACTCACCGACCAGCCGATTGACTCAAACGGAGCCTGATTTGAGCCTCCCGTTTATCCGAAGCAGGGGCCAAAGCAGTGTGTTGGGGACGTTATGTTGCCCCTCAACTACCAGGATCCCCCTTTCCGGCATACGGGACACCACGCACGGCAAACACGTGGGTGGGCGTTCAGATCCCAGGGATGGTAAAAAGGAGTTTCTAAACCATCTCTGGGAGGTCCCCTCACCACGGACAGGAACCCACATCAAGGGGCAGAGAAAAACTGAGCCAATGTAATCAACCGACTTCGATCCATCAGTATAAATAGAAATTAAATTCCTGTCGTAGTGTTGAATTTCTGCAAAGTGCTGTCTATAGATGTATTCTGGGGTGGATTCCTTAAGAAACTGCTTTAAGCTAATGTCAATATTTATCACAGAAGTCGACCAAGGTGATATATTATCGACCTCAGCCTGTAAAATGTTGCTTGTGTCCAGGTCAATCGTGCTGCTTACATTCTCCATTCTAATGTCGAATGTAGGGACACAACTTGCGCGAGCTGCAAATAATCTTTTCAGCTGAGTATCTGAACAATCAGCTGAAAGTTTATTCTAAGATTTCTGTTTAATGTAATAAAAAAAGACAACTGTTCTCTCCTAAGAGATAGTGGAGGCTCATGAGCCTCCACATACAAAGTTCAAATGCACCAGTGCACAAACGCAATGCTTGATGGTGAATTGAATCCAGCATCCGAAGAGTAGATTCTCGCGCAGACCCATACAACAACACATCCATAGTCCAGCTTAGAGCAAACAAGGGCCCTATAAATCCTAAGCATTGAACATTTGTCTGCTCCCCAGGATGAGCAGCAGGGTACCATTAAAAGGTTTAGAGCTTTTAAACATCTACTCTTCAAATTGTGCAAGTGTGGCAGGAATGTCAATTTATGGTCAAACACACCAAGAAACTTTGCCTCGTTGACCATTGGGATTTTCACTCCATTATGTAAATTTCGGAATCCAGGTGCAAACCACGCCTTCAGCAAAAGTGGATGCACAAGGTCTTCTCTACGGTAAAACTAAAACCATTGGTCTTGGACTAATTGTCTATGCGATTTAAAGAGGTTTGCAGTGTCTCTCAATAAAACTCATATTACTAGACTGACAGGAGATCTGAAAGTCATCCACGTACAGAGTGTGTTTCACACTGGGGGAAGACACTTAGCTATGCTGTTAATTTTAATTAGGAACAGAGTCACACTCAAAATAAAACCTTGAGGAACACCTTGTGTGTAAAGCCTAGATAAAGTTGTGCCCATCCTGACTTAAAATCTTCTATTCCGTAAAAAGTGTTTTATAAAAATTGGCAAATTACCCTGCAATCCGAATTGGTGCAGATCACGGAGTATTCAATATTCCGTATCCCCAGCAGCAATTGTAGGCCTTCTCTACATCGAAACAATGAGACAATAATTGCTGTCATCTAACATATGCTTCACATACAGATGTTTCCAAGTTTACTAAATTGTCCATGCTACTTCTATTCCTACAAAATCCACTCTGATGTGGTGAAAAGTATTCGTTTTCCTCTAAGAAAAACATCAGACAGTTGTTTACCATTCTCTGGAATAGTTTAGAGATTGGTCTGTAATTAGAGGAATTCTTGCAATCTTTGCCTGGCTTAGAGATGGGAATAATAATTGATAGCTTCGAAGAGTCAGGAAAATTATGTTCTGTTCATATTCTGTTAATTCTAAGCACTAAAATTTTTGTTTTTACCACCTATTTTATAGACTATATCCTTAAAGTAAAAACTATCAACTTTAGTGGTGACATATGGTCTAGTTTCTCCCCAGTTGTGGAACAGTTCAAATATATTATTGAGGGTTTTCTATTTGTGAAGTATTGTGATATTTTGTTTCTGGTGTTTTTGTCAATTATTTTAAAATTAACATGATTTGAAATGATATCTTTTGTTTTATATATAAAATAAATTATATATTAGTTACTTGTCTTCTAGAAATAGATAAATAATCCTTTCATTAAATTTACAAAATGTTTTATTAAAACTTACCATATCATTTTAAAATATCATAAGAACATTTTCCAGCGCTCATTTCTCTGTGGGTAAAAGGCTGAAACAACCCCGAGAAAGTACAGATGGTAACAAGAAAGACATTCATATAACACCAGTTCTGATATTAGAAAATCTTTGTGTTTTTAATTGAAAATTTGTGTTTTTTAATGACTTTTTAAACTTTTTCGCGGCTAGTAGCCTAGAAAGGTCGGTCGGTCGCCGGAAATGTATCGTCTAGAACACAAAA
Source organism: Centruroides vittatus (assembly GCF_030686945.1). Classification (NCBI taxonomy): domain Eukaryota; kingdom Metazoa; phylum Arthropoda; class Arachnida; order Scorpiones; family Buthidae; genus Centruroides; species Centruroides vittatus. The sequence continues at coordinate 20,353 of NW_027122539.1, forward strand.
GTAATAAATGGTGAACCCTATTTTGGGCGAATTTGTCTTTTAAAAATTATTTAAAAAATAAAAGAACCATCAGATGAAAAAATTATGAATATCATAAACATTAAAATATACGCAAAAACGAATAAAACATAATTAACTAAACAATAGCATTAATACCAGATACATTCTAACCTGCAAGCCATCAATGCCATAAGATATTGGGCTATATAAGAGCTATAATACTATTTAACTCTAGTACCAAATTATTTCGTAATTAAATAGTATTATAGCCTTTACCTAGTCCAATATCTTACGATGTTGATAGCACGTAACATAACAATATATAGTAATGTGCATTATAACCATAAATAATAATATAAAATTAGATTAATATAAATATAATAAACGAAAATAAAACAGAAAAAGATGTAAATAACATTTCATTCAACAATACAATATTTAATTTATATAAAAATACACAATATATACAACACAACAAAGATATTGTGAACATAACATTCGATATCACTCTTAAATGAAAATGAACTCAACCGAGCAGGAAGGGAGTAGACGAAACGTAAACAATTTGTAAAACAAAATCAGTAAAACAACTTGTCGTTCAGCCAACTTCGTCTTAAAGACATTAAGCCGATTTAGACCGACTTCAATGTTTAAGAGATAAAACAGCATACGACTTACTATGCTAATATGCTATTTTTCTAATTAACAGTTACAGAATGTATATAATTGCTGAATAATTAAAATTAAAAAAAACCATTTTTATTAAATTAATCCACAATCATAAATCTATGTGGCATTGAAAAAAAAAAACTAAAAAGCTATTATCTCTTAAGATATTTTGCAGACTTTGTAATTTTGTTATAAAAACAATTTCTGATTTTAATATTTTATAAATAGAATCATGTGTGGCACTGTTATTATATCGTAGTTAAAAACACAAGTAATTTTCTAAATAAAACCTCACAACAGCCGGAAAAGTTGCAGAACCCGTTGCCAGGTATTTTGACTATAAAAAGAAAATTAAATCATTTGTTTTGAGCAGTAGGCCCATCACTTTTTTCAATTTCCATACAAAAACAACTATAATATTTTGATTCGTTGGTGTACAATACAAACACAATAACTTCTTTGGGGCAGGTAAATTCATAAAATTCGCTTATTTAATATATAAGTCACATTGATTACATTTACGTAACAACTATAACGCGCATATTTCAGATAACCAACATACGATGACGTCAGATAACAGCTTTTAATATGGCGTCGGATAAACAAAATATGAAATTTTGGAAAAATTGCACTGTTGGTCAATTGGAAAATACTGGACAAACAAACTGAATGATTTGTTCTAGTTTTGGGGTGGCAAGGTAAAGATGACGTTCAATTACAGAAAATCTTGCTTCTAACCCCTTGTGGAAAAAGAAAACTGAAAGCGAAAGGTGGTAGGGAGTCTCTCAATCCCAATCAGTCGTCATTCCATAAATAGAAAAGTAAAAAATGCAGATGTTTAGCCTTAAAATTCAAAAAGAATCCATTACATCAATCGCATTCGGATTTGTTAGGCGCTTTCTAATCTCCATAGAAACGGCAACAATTGCTGTTTCTATGGAGACACGTACTGTTGCACTTTGCACATTTTTTGCTTGCCAAATGGACATGTGCACTCTTTGCTCTGGTTTTCGCCATGTTTTTTGCCATTCTTCAGTGTTCTTTGCTACCCGAAGTGGTTTTAAGAAGACTTTTGCATGCCGACATTACACCAAGTAAGATTTTAATTCGAATTTAGCTAGCTGTAAAATTTTATTTTCGTTTCGTTCAGTCCAACTTTCAGAGACAACATCGGCTGGCGTATTTGCATTTAAATCTGCCGTCACTTGCGAATTAGGACTTTTAAACGAGCCGCCACATTAGAAAGAGACAAGCGCCATAAACAGATTAAGTATTGGCTCGTGGGTTTATTTTCGTAATTAATTCATTTATATTTTATAAACACAGTGAAATAATAACGATTTTTTATAAAAGTTCAATTAAAAATTATTTAATACAAACTTTAAATTTGAATTTTAACTAAAATATACTCTGGTAACATTGATGGACGAAGACTATACTCTGAAGCATGGGATGTTCCTCCGACAGGTCAAAAATTTTGCCATTTGATCTCCGACTTCTCCAAGCAATTTATGTATTAGTTACAACGCTTTTCAATGGCTTCTTTTGCCAGAATTAAATTGTCTGCAAACACTTCTAATACACTTAACAGTTATCTATACAGGCTAAACACAAAAAATCTAAGGAAAACAATTCTTTGTCTCTTTCCACGAGGTGCAGTCTTTTCTGAGTGCAGTCGATCTTCCACACTAACGTAACCTTCTGCCAATGCTTTGTGCCACTTAAACGTTCGTGTCCCAAATGGCAAGTTAAGCTGTGGGCACGCTTCGCTTCTTTGTATGTTTTGTCCTGTGTTTTGGTCGAGTTGTCCGCAATTCCTTTGCACAAAACTCTTAAATGCCATTGTTGCATTTATGTGGACGTACACGTTAGGGTAAATTGCTCTAGAAGAAAACACTTGTTATGACTTGGGCTAGAGTGCCATGTCCTCATGGCTATGTGCGGCTGTCTTTAATTTACTGTCGTACAAATATAAATTATACATAAGAGATTTTCTTCGTTCCAGGTCAGTCGTCCCTACTGCAAATACAGTTGGAACGTTCTAGCAATTCTCGGTAGGATCAAACACAAGCTATCCAAATTCTGATTTGTCGTAAGTGTAATCTTGGACTTCTGCATTAATTAGTCCCAGAAGACATCTCGGCACATTGTTCGATAGTCATATTCGAATCTTTTTGATTTAAACAGGCAGCTGTGGTGAGCATTTAGCTTTTCTCGGAAAAATTTAGGCATTAATTTAAGCTTTTGTGTTAATCAACTAATTGCAAATTTTCTTCTTTTCAGAATGAAGATGGAGTGGTTTTGCCGGAGGTTCCGACAAAATAATGCGGTGGTGCCAGAGAGATGGGGTTCCTCAAACAACGCAAAACGAGTCTGTTGTTCTGTGCCGTTCAGGGCTTGACAAGCGAGAGGCAGCAGGTGAAGAAGACCTTCTACAAGTGCGCATCACGTGGCATCCTTCGAGTCGGGATCATGCGACGCTACACCCTGAGTCCAGTGCACTTGGCTAAGGCTTTCGGGAGTCATCTGGCCACAGACCTTGCTGTAAAAGATGTAGAAAATGACAACGCCTCTAAGTTCACATTTTCTGGTTGGTCGCATTCTGCCTGTTCGTCTGCAACAGTGAGCCACCGCCTTGCCAAAGTTGGAACAAGGAGGAATCGAAAAACAGAGCCACCAAAGTTGAAAGACCTTGTTGTCTGTCTGTTTTGTCGTTGCGGACAACTGCAGTTCTCTTGGCTTAGGCGGTGATCCTCTTCGATTTCCTCTTCTTCACTTCCATGCGACTTTCTTACCGGATTCGACACCTTTTCCCGAACATGACTTCTCTTACCCAGTCATGACCCATGGTCTTGTCTCCCGAACGTGACACTCGATAGACAATGGATTCGACTCCCGATTGTGATCACCCAGATGTGACACGTTTACTCATCAAACACGACATTTGTCCAACCTTGCTTCACAAACAGCTGTTATGAGAATTGAGCTTCCGGTTAGAATAGGTTACATTACGCTAGGCCAGGTCCTTCGCTCTTCTCCTGACACTGTTCGGGAAGAAACACTGTCTGATAAAAATAATAATGTTGACCTTAGATAATAAAAAAATCAACTTCTTATTTTCTCACCCTCTTTGTGTTTTGTAGGAACATTTGAGAGGGAGATACTTCTCCCTCCCCCAACTTTAACACAAAAAAAACAAAGTGGCCATTTATCGTACAAGTGAATACTTTCCGAGATCTCCAATAATAAGAACTCGTTTGTTTTCATTTTCAACACATCTTATTCTCCTATTGTAATTTACTGTTTTTAGACATGCCAAAAAATGTTCTTCGATAACACACATACACACACAGACACATCATCACTGTACACAAAGATATACACTGTTTAACGGTTAATTGGTTGATTCTTGTTTTTTGGCGCAAGAACCTATGTAGGCTAAGCTGCGCCAGGTCAAATGGTAAATAAATTTAAACGAGACAAATCAAAAAACATATGATAAAAATTACATACTAAACATAAATAAAAAATGAAATACAATAAATAAATTAAATAGATAAATAAATAAACAAACAACAACAACAACAAATATATACAACAATTTAAGTAAGAAAAACAAAATAGGTAAAACTATATAATAAATAAATGATCAAATCTCTTTATACATATTAATGACTTTCAGAAAGTCCAGTAAATTTTGGGCCAGAAGCCAAGTCTGGACAATCTCTGACAGACTTGTATTTCGAAAATACTGTTTACGCAACCTCTCAAAGACAGAGCAATTGCACAGTATGTGTTTTACACTAAGGGGTACTTACAATACCGACATACAGGCTGGTCATCACCCTTCAAAAGGTATTGATGAGTCAGTCGAGTATGTCCAATTCTCAAACGGGAAGAATAACCTCAGATATCCTGCCATATAGTTTCTTCTGTGTCCAATTTTCTATGATAGGTTTGATCTCGTGTAGTTTATTGTGATTTGTTCGTTCCACACATTTTGCCATCTCTCTGCTAGTCGTTTTTTAACAACCAGCTTCAATAAACATTGTATGCTGAGAAAGACTTGCTGACTTTGCAGCTGCGTCAGCTTCTTCATTTCCCCTTATACATCGTGGCCTAAGACCCAACAAAATTTTATAGAGAAATTAATCACAATAAGATGACAAATCATTTTACGAATTTTAATCACTATTGAGTGAGAACTAGGTTCACACGAGATCAAAGCCTGAAGTGCACTGACTGAGTCAATGTAAATCACGCAGCAATTTTGACCTTTCCTATTTATATACTTTAGAGCTAAATAAATAGCCTGCAACTCCGCAGTAAAAATGAAAGAATTCGATGCTATTTGTTCTGCCACAATTTCATTCTGGCAAACAAAGGCTGAGCCAACATAGTCATCCGATTTAGATCCATCGGTGTATATAGGAATTAAATTCCTGTCACAATGTTGAATTTCTGCAAAGTGCTGTCTATAAACATAGTCTGGGGTAATTTCTTTGGAAACTGTTTTAAGCTTAAATGAACATTTATAACTGGAGTTAACCAAAATGATATATTATCTAGGTAGGTACACTACTTGGACAAGCTGCAAATAATCTTTTCAGCTGAGTAACTGAACAATCAGCTAACAGTTTATTCTGAGACTTCTGTTTAATGTAATTAAAAAAGAGACAACTGTTCTCTCCTAAGAGATAGTGGAGGCTCATGAGCATCCACATACAAACCACCAGTGCACAAATGCAATACTTGATGGTGAATTGAATCCAGCATCCGAAGAGTAGATTCTCGCGCAGACCCATACAACAACACATCCATAGTCCAGCTTAGAGCAAACAACGGCCCTATAAATCCTAAGCATTGAACATTTGTCTGCTCCCCAGGATGAGCAGCAGGGTACCATTAAAAGGTTTAGAGCTTTTAAACATCTACTCTTCAAATTGTGCAAGTGTGGCAAAAACGTCAATTTATAGTCTAACACACCAAGAAACAGTCCTCGTTAACCATTAGGATTTTGACCCCATTTAGGTGAACTTCAGGATCCAAGTGCAAACCATGCGTTCAGCAAAAATGGACGCACGAAATCTTCTCTACATTAAAACTAAAACCATTAGTCTTGGACCAATCATCGATGCGATTTAGGGAGGTTTGCAGTTGTCTCTCGATAAAACCCATGTTACTAGACTGGCAGGAGATCTGAAAGTCATCCACATCCACAGAGTGTTTCACACTGGGAGGAAGACACTTAGCTATGCTGTTAATTTTTATTAGGAACAGAGTTACACTCAAAAAGAACCTTGAGGGACACCCTCTTCTTGTGTGAAAGGCCTAGACAAAGTGTTGCCCATCCTGACTTGGAATCTTCGATTCTGTAGGAAGTTTTTTATAAAAATTGGCAAATTTCTCCCGCAGTCCAAATTATGCAGATCACGTAGTATTCCATATCGCCAGCAGCGATCATAGGCCTTCTCTACATTCATAAGACACAGATACTAAGTGCTGATGTCTAACAAACTCTTCGCGTATCGATGTTTCAAGATTTAGTAAATTGTCCGTGGTACTTCTGTTCCTACGAAATCCACTCTGATGTGGTGAAAAGTAATTCTTTTCCTCTAGAAGGAACATCAGACATCTGTTTACCATTCTCTCAAAAAGTTTGCAGAAACAACTTGTCAGGGAAATTGGTCTATAATTAGAGGGATTCTTGCAATCTTTACCTGGCTTGGGAATGGGAATAATAATTGATATTCTCCAAGAGTCAGGGAAAATACGTTTTGTCCATATTCTGTTAAACAGATTCAGAAGGTTACTGAGGGAATTGTCTGACAGATTTTTAATCATGCTGTAATGGATTTTATCCGGGCCTACAACAGTATTCCCCGAGCGAGAGATTGCTTGTACATAGTTCTATTCTGCTGAATGGCACATTATATTCCTCATTAGATGGAGAGTGGAAGTTTTAAATTTGTTTTTCTGTTTGAGCTTTATAAGCCTGAAAATCCCTTGTATACATAATATTGCTGGATGAAGACAAAAATGTTTCACCCAACAAATCAGCAATACGTTTTATGTCACTGATTATTGTGCCATTATTTTCCAGCATGGACAGAGAGTGAGAAGTATATTTCCCATTAATTTTATGGATTTTATCCCAGACTGCTTTTGAGCTAGTGGAAGATGTTCTGCTAGAAACATACTTCCTCCAGGAATCCCTTTGGCTTTGCCTCTCTTATTTTTCTGGCATTTGCCTTTGCTTTTTTAAAAGCAACCAAATTCTAAGCAGTGGGGTATCTTCTGAAAATCCCCCATGCTTTCTTTTGTTTTTTAAATGCTGCCTCACAATTCTGATTCCCACCATGGTTTCGGATGTTTTGAATATCTTGTTGACGTTCTCTCCATTGTTTTTTCGGCTGCCTGAATAATACTAAAAGTGACAACTTCTACTGCATCATTGATATCGGCAGTATTGACCATTTCCTCAGTGATGTTAGCCAAAGAAGAAAATGCAGGCCAATCTGCCGTTTCAAATTTCCAGCGTGGTGGACGGGCTGTTTCACAGCTTTCTCTGCCTCGATATTCTAAAAATATTGGGAAGTGGTCGCTGGAAAGTGGATTACATCCAACCTTCCATGTAAACGCTGAAAACAGATTTGGACTAGCTAATGTCAAATCAATGGCAGTAAATGTTCTTGTTGGGGCGTGGAAGTATGTCACTTCTCCAGTATTAAATAAATACAGTTGGTGATTGCCTATAAATCTCTCAATGGCCCTGCCTCGACGGTTTATGTCGGGACTGCCCCACATTGGGTTGTGGCCATTGAAATCACCGAGTAAAAGGAATGGAGTCGGCAGTTGTTCAACCAAGGCATCCAATTCATCTTCATCGATTCTGACATCTGGTGGCAAGTATATGTAACAAACTGTGACAGTAACACCAATTGAAATTCTTATGCGCTTTTTAGTCTGATTTTTATTTGTGCGATTTTTTTAATGCGAATTTTTAATTTGTGCGGTATAGTTGGCGACTAGTCTCGTGCCGATTCGTCATGTCTTACGTTGACTTATTATAGCTAAATAAACTTATTATAGCATAAATGCACTTATTATAGTAATATTATTGCATGGAATATGCGAAAAATGAAAAATTTACTTTTTAAGTCAGCAAAACACCACCTGGACAAAAATATGTAAAACAGACGATAGACCAGACGATGCAGTCAAGTGCTGACATCTGTTGTCAATAAATTCTATTTCGTACGGTTTTCAGTTATTTTCTATGTGAGACTTTTTTTATGCGGTCCCTGTTAACCGCATAAAAAAAATATATTTTAATTGTGTCGCGGAAAACTATTATTTACAGCCATTCGTGAAGTTTCGTGAGATTTTTTTTAATGCGTTTTTTTAATGCGGTCCCTATCCCCCGCATAAAACTGACATTTGTAGGCATGTATATGTAAACAAACTGTGACAGTAAGCCAATTGAAATTCTGACTGCCACCAGCTTGCAGCTCTGTTGTTATTTGTACCGAGTAAGCGACGGGATGCGGTTTGAAACCAGTATAGCCACACCTCCGCTGGCACGGTTGTGGCTATCGTCATCCTTACGATAAAGATTGAATCCTTTTAAAGAAATATTTTCTCCAGGTTTCAGATGGGTTTCCTGGAGTGCCACACAGAGAGATGAGGTAGATAATGTCAAGTGTTTAATGTCAGAAAAGTTGTTGCGGAAACCACGACAGTTCCATTGGATTATTTTGTTATCCATTATGTGTTTGAGGCAGCATTCTTCGCAAAAGTGTCCCTCTTCAATTTCACAGAGGATTTTCCTTTTGGAGGTGAGGTTGGTTGTGGCACCTCCATATTATTCTCTTCATCAGAGATATCAGAGAACTCACTCATAGATTGAGCCTCTGATTTTTTAGATTTAGAGAGAGCTGCTTTCACTCTCTGTTTGTTTAGTGGGTTCTTACTTGCCTTCTTAGAACCCAGGTTTCTTGTTGTGACCCCTGTTTTAAGTAGGGGTGCTTTTGCTTTTAAATTCTCTTTTTCTTGTGTTTCTTTTGATGGGATCAGTAGACATTTCGCATGGCAAGTGAGAGATTCTTTCGGAGAAACTGAAATATTCGTTTGAACTGCACATGTCTTTGTGGATTTCAAAACAGCTGCGAATGTCTTCTGTTTCAATGGTGCACTTGAAGTGACCATGCGCCGAGCCTCTGGGTAAGGTATGTTGCTAACTGTTTTCACTCGTTGGATTTCTTTCTCTCTCTGCCATGCAGGGCATTTCCGGGAGTAGGCAGGATGGGCATCTTTGCAATTCACACAGCATGGAGTATTGGTACACTCAGCACTCTGGTGACCTTCACTTCCACACTGTGCACATACGCTCTTTCCTCTGCAGGATGTTTGAGAATGTCCAAACCGCTGGCATTTGAAGCAGCGCAGTGGGTTTGGAACATATGGTCGAACTGGACAGCGCAGATATCCTGCAGTAACAAATGATGGTAATGTTGGCTTTCCAAAAGTGAGAATGAGATGTTTAGTTGGTATCAACTTGCCATCACGACGAATGGAGATGCGTCGGACAGCAGTGACACCTTGATCTGAAAGACCGATCTGGATATCTGATTCATCTTCAGACATCAGATCGACCTCAGATATCACACCACGTGATGAGTTCAAACTTGCGTGTGGTGTGATGGTGACTGTTATGTCTCCTAGAGATGTCATTTTCAAAAGCTTTGCTGACTGTTGAGAGGAGGCTGCTTCTATCAGTAGGTCCCCTGACCTCAATTTTTGTATTTTCTTTAAATGTCCAATAGTTGATTCAAACAACTTTTGAATTAGGAAAGGGGAACACTTAGACATCGGTTTTTCAGTAGTACTATGTACTATGAGATAAATTGGTTGGTTGGAGGAACTGACCTCCTTTGGTTGTGATGCAATGGTGCTTGTGGTTTTTGCTTTTGATGAATCCATGTTTAAAAATAACTATTCAGCTCCTAGTGACCCCACCCACCATGGGGTCCAACAAGGGGATGCCGTCACATGGGAGACTCCCATAGACCGTCACACCAGGGTTTCCCAGGAGCTATACCCTCACAATGCAGTCAAGAAGAGCACATCTTGCCTGACGTGTCCGCCCGGTCTGCATCGATCGGTTGACTCCCAGCCGAGGTCAAGAATGACTCACCGACCAGCCGATTGACTCAAACGGAGCCTGATTTGAGCCTCCCGTTTATCCGAAGCAGGGGCCAAAGCAGTGTGTTGGGGACGTTATGTTGCCCCTCAACTACCAGGATCCCCCTTTCCGGCATACGGGACACCACGCACGGCAAACACGTGGGTGGGCGTTCAGATCCCAGGGATGGTAAGAGGAAATTAGTTCTACTGAAAAGTATCAAAATTAATGTTATTTAAATTTTTACAGTGTGTGTATGTGTAATAATTAAGATTGTTTAAAATTTTAATGTATGCATTGTTGTATGCTACTATTTTCGTAATAAATGTTATAAACTTATGAATTTTATAAGGTTTTTTTTTTTATTTTCTTCGATATGTCCTTTATTTTCCCCAAAAAATATGGTCACTGTAATATATATAGATTAGAGGTCAAAACCTGCAGCAATTATAAGGAGACATAGCCAGTAATTCATGACAGATTTTTCTCTATATTATTTATGCCTCTTAGCATGAAATTAAATTGAATTGTCATGAGGAGCAAGAGTATATAAAGCCTTTGGTACAGTGCTGAAGTCATCTGTAGTGTATGGAATCGCCCAGGTGAGCGATTCCCGCTGTTTGTAACATAACGGAAACTTTTGTAATTCAAAAGTCATAACCGTTACGGAAGAACCGTTAGAAAAGATCCGTTGGGAAAGCCGTTGTGGTTTGAATCGACGATCGACAGACGATTGGCTGTCGGAGAATGACCGTTGGTCGGACTTTATGAAGACAGCGAAGCTGATTGGCGGAGAATTCGAACGCCGGCTACTATATAAGAAGTAGTTTTTGGCAGGAAAAGTTGGATCGGTTCTATCTAGGGATCTCGCTATCGCTCTTTTTGGGACTTGCGGAAACCATTTCGCCATGCCGAAACCGACGAGTGCGGACGTTCGCCAACTGGTAATTCGCCACAAAGATGAAGGCAAAACAGTCGCTGAGATTAGCGACATGTTAAAAATATCGGAGAGAACAGTGTCCAGAATTGTGAAGCGGCAGCGGGACACGGGTTCCGTGGCTCCCGGTAAGTCATCCGGGAGACCACGACTGACAACTGCAGACCAGGATGACCAGCTAGCATCAACAAGTCGAGAAAACCCGTTCGCAACAGCGAACAGTTTACGGAGAGAACTAAATCTTGATGTGTCCGTAGATACAGTGAAGAGACGGTATGTAACATTTGTAGTACTCATACGTCCTTCGAATACGTGTCTATCGATATAACGAACCGCCAGAAAGACAACTTTATTAACGTGTTCTTGCATATACAGAAATGTAGGTAGCAGAATAATATATATTTTTCTTTTATTCATAGGTTGCGAGAGGCAGGTCTGTTTGGACGCCGAGCTGCGAAAAAACAAACATTAACGGACACGAACAAGAGGGACCGTTTGGCTTTTGCCCAACGGTTCCAAAGTTGGACGGCAAATGAGTGGGAACCTGTCATTTTCTCTGATGAGAAAATTTTCAGTTCAGACAACTCCGGGACCGTTTGGGTGCGTCGCCCACCTTCCACGAGATACGATGCACAGTATGTGTGGCGCACCCAACGAAGCGGTCGCTTCACTGTCGGTGAGTTTTTCTAATTTGTGTATTTATGTCATGAGCCTTGCAGGTCCTTAATTTGTTCATATTTTTGTTGTTTTCAACCGGAATTGTCATGTTATACATTACACCCTGAATATGGACTTTTCTGTTTGCAGGCGTTTGGGGATGGATGTCTTCTGCAGGGCCAGGAGAGCTCGTGTTGCTGGACGGCCATTTGGACTCAACACAGTACGTTGAGATCTTAGAAGACGTCCTAGTGCCGTCCGTAACTGCGATGTATGGGGACGAGCCGTTTTGGTTTGTGCACGACAGGTCTCCAATACATACAGCCAGAGTAACAAGGAACTGGATCGCAGAACACAACATCGTCCGAGACATCGGATGGCCGGGGAGAGGGGCAGACCTGAATCCTATTGAGAACGTGTGGTCAGTGCTTCGTCACGACCGCATTCAGGTGACGACTCCCAACGAACTTTGGCAAGTAGTCAAAGCTCGTTGGGAGAAGCTTCGTGAAGGCACACTTTGCCATGACGTTGTGGCAAGTATGCCTTCACGACTGAATGAGGTCGTGGCGAACGCTGGCTCATGGACCAGGTACTGACCCTCTCCCCTCCATCTGTTTTGTGTAAGTTAACAAGGTGTTAACGGTGTTTGTTTTGTGTTAACGAGTTGTTAACGGTGTTTCTGTTTTTGTAAGTTAACGAGTTGTTAATAAATGTTATTAGCCATTTCTAATCTGTGTGTTTTTCAAACAAGTCATGAAAACGGTGCACAATTAAACGTTATCATAGTTCTTACAACTGTTACTTGATATTAATGTGCATTGCAGGCAGATTGGTCGCTTAGAAATGTTTGTGATGTGATTCGCGATTGTGATATAGTTCGGTAACGATTTACGGCCAATACGCTTTATGCAGGGTGTGACCAACAAGAATGCCCAATCAAGCAAGTAGAACAAGGTGTGGCTAACACCACTTAACAAATCAGGTTCAAGGGAATTTTCCAATGTTTTATTGGATAATTACAAACCAATACACTTCCTGTTTTGTCTCTGCACTTGCAAAACTTAACCAGTAAATAATAAAGTGGTGAGTTTGCGAAAAGGGGAAAGGAAATCAAATTCAGAAGGAAAAAATGTTGAGGAGAGAAACGTAGGTGTTGAAAACAGTGAGGAATGTCACCTTTTCAGTTGAACTTGTCTACTTAGAAAAACAAATTGGAATCTTAAAGAGTGGGTCTCCGAATTAACCATTCCGATTTGTCCCTATTTCCTGTCGTTGCTCTCCAATTCATTTTGTTTCTATATGCAGGTAACGGGAGACTATATCAGTTCCAAGAAAGGACAATGTTCTATATTCATCGGCCGAAATGTAAGAGTGAAGGATTCATTACCTTCGTGAACATTACAAATCGTGTGTTCCTCGATTCAGAACCCGAAAGTAGTTGATGGTGATAATGCGATGTATCGCTCTTAATTATGCTTTGTAAAATATTTTTCATTCTATTAGAAAACATCGTCACATTGTTTCCAATAGTTTAACTCCTTCATTAGAAGTCTTCTTTCGAAATCATGCGCTGAAAAAAGTATAGCTTTTGATTATTTTAAAATATATATTCATTAGAAATTTTAAAAAGTGTGTTTTTATTTTGTTTTAATAAGTCGAAAATGATTCCTGAATGGCATCTTTCCCAGATAAACAACTTGACAGAGGCAACTTTATGCCTGCAATGATGTCTTTCCCGTAGAAATCCTATGTGATGGCTAGAAGCCGCCATTCGTAGGTTCGGTCGCATTAGCTTAAAATAATAATTAAACACCGTAAACGTGACAAAACATAAACGGAAACTAAATTTAACGATATAAAAATAGTTTTTACATAATTACAAGTAGTATAGAATTAAATAAATGAAATATAATTTGATACACGAATAATTACAAATTGTAAAAAGGTCAATTCGAATAGAATATAAATATAAAAACAATACAATATAACAATTGAATATACGATTCAATAACATCTCTTTTATAAAATGGCGATATTATATATATAATAACGAAGAGATATGAAAACATTTTTTGCAAAGTTGAACTGTATAATCAATAAATATATCTTGAAATAACGACATTTTCATTGCTGTTTTTACACTTTAATTCATAAACTTTATACAAGTATAATTTAAAACAAATCGATTTAAAACATGATAAAAACAATTTTATAAACGAAGCAGAAATAAATTATAAGAAATGTATTAAAAGTAAACAGTTCTGACAAAACTGGATTCTTAAATATCAAGGACAATGTTCTGTTCAATCAGTTAATCAGTGACCTTGACATCTGACCCAGTTCTGACAGGGAAAGGAGTTTTTGTTTACAAAGTAATAAAACTCTTAGCGCGTTGTTGTCATTAACAGCGGGGAGTGGGTGGCAGCTCATATGACACCCTGTTGTGAAAGCAATAAACTTTCACCGACCTTGACAGACAATCTTACCCGTCTCTAATTACTAAGAATAACAAGTGGGGGAGCAGTTATTTAAACAGTAATAAAACACTTGGTTGGTTGTTAAAGTTTATTGGCACAAGGGCCACATAGGCCAAGCTGCGCCACAACACATGGTATATATAGGTACATAAATAACAATAAAAATGAACAAAACAAAAACCAATAACAAAAATATACAACAGTTAAACTGTGCATAACAACAACATGTATATGATATAAATAATAAATAATTAAATTTCTTTATAAATATTTGTAACTTTTAGAAAGTTCAATAATTTATCAACATTTGGCCTCTGGCCCAAAATCTCTTTAAAACTTGCATTTCCAAAATGCTGCCTACGAATCCGTTCAGAGGCGATGCAATTGCTCAGTATGTGCTTAACACTTACATTACAGTTGCAATACTGACATACAGGCTGGTCATCACCCTTCAAAAGGTATTGATGAGTCAGTCGAGTATGTCCAATTCTCAAACGAGTAAGAATGACCTCAGATCTCCTGTCATAAGGTTTCTTCTGTGTCCAATTTTCTATCACAGGTTTGATCTCGTGTAGTTTATTGTGGACTTGTGCGTTCCACACATTTTGCCATCTCTCCTCTAGTCGTTTTTTAACAACTAGCTTCAAGTCACCTCCTTCAATATGCATTGTATGCTGAGAAGGACTTGCTGACTTTGCAGCTGCGTCAGCTTCTTCATTCCCTCTTATACCTACATGGCCTGGGACCCAACAAAATTTTATAGAGAAATTCCTCGCAAAAAGATGGCAAATCAGCTTACGAATTTTAATCACTATGGAGTGAAAACTAGGTTCATACGAGATCAAAGCCTGAAGTGCACTAACTGAGTCAGTGTAAATCACGCAGCAACGATGACCTTTCCTATTTATATACTTTAGGGCTAAATAAATAGCCTGCAACTCCGCAGTAAAAATGGAAGACTTCGGTGCTATTTGCTCTGCCACGATTTCATCCTGGCAAACAAAGGCTAAGCCAACATAGTCATCCGATTTAGATCCATCTGTGTATATAGGAATTAAATTCCTGTCACGATGTTGAATTTCTGCGAAGTGCTGTCTATAAACATAGTCTGGGGTGATTTCTTTTAGAAACTGCTTTAAGCTAAAGTCAACATTAATCACAGGAGTTGACCAAGGTGATATATTATCGACCTCGACCTGTGAAATGTTGCTTGTGTCCAGGTCAATCGTGCTGCTTACATTCTCCATTCTAATGTCAAATGTAGGGACACAACTTGGGCGAGCTGTAAATAATCTTTTCAGCTGAGTATCTGATACTCTACAATAAACTGAAGGTTTAGCCAGAGATTTCTGTTTAATGTAATAGAACAAAGACAACTGCTCTCTCCTGAGAGATAGTGGAGGCTCATAAGCATCCACGTACAAACTTTGAACAGGAGAAGTTCGAAACGCACCAGTGCACAAACGCAATGCTTGATGGTGGATTGGATCCAGCATCCGAAGAGTAGATTCTCGCGCAGAGCCATAAACAACACATCCATAATCCAGCTTAGAGCGAACCAGGGCTCTATATATCCTGAGCATCGAACATTTGTCTGCTCCCCAGGATGAGCAGCATAATACCTTTAAAAGATTCAGAGATTTTAAACATCTACTCTTCAAATTGCGCAAGTGTGGTAAGAACGTCAATTTATGGTCAAACACGACACCCAAAAATTTTGCTTCATTGACCATTGGAATTTTAACCCCCTTTAGGTGAATTTCAGGGTCCAGGTGCAAACCACGCCTTCGGCAAAAGTGGATGCACGAGGTCTTCTCTGCATTAAAAGTAAAACCATTGATCTTGGACCAATTGTCTATGCGATTTAGGGAGGTTTGCAGTTGTCTTTCAATAAAACTCATGTTAGTAGACTGACAGGAGATCTGAAAGTCATCCACATACAAGGAGTGTTTCACACTGGGAGGAAGATACTTAGCTATGCTATTAATTTTGATTAGGAACAGAGTCACACTCAGAATAGAACCTTGAGGAACACCCTCTTCTTGTGTGAAAGGCCTAGAAAAAGTGTTGCCCATCCTGACTTGGAATCTACGATTCTGCAGGAAGTTTTTTATAAAAATTGGCAGATTACCCCGCAGTCCAAATTCATGCAGATCACGGAGTATTCCATATCGCCAGCAGCGATCGTAAGCCTTCTCTATATCGAAAAACACAGACACTAAGTGCTGTCGTCTTACAAACGCTTCGCGTATAGATGTTTCAAGGTTTACTAGATTGTCCGTGGTACTTCTGTTCCTACGGAATCCACTCTGATGTGGTGAAAAGTAGTTCTTTTCCTCTAGGAGGAACATCAGGCGTCTGTTTACCATTCTCTCGAAAAGTTTACAAAGACAACTAGTCAGAGAAATTGGTCTGTAACTAGAGGGATTCTTGTGGTCTTTACCTGGTTTGGGTATGGGAATGATGATAGATAGCCTCCAAGAGTCTGGAAAAGTATGTTCTGTCCATATTCTGTTAAACAGATTCAAAAGATTACTGAGGGAATTGTCTGACAGATTTTTTATCATGCTGTAGTGGATTTTATCCGGCCCTACAGCAGTATTCCCCGAGCGAAAGATTGCTGTACATAGTTCTATTCTGCTGAATGGCACATTATATTCCTCATTAGATGGGGAGTGGAAGTTTAGATATTGTTTTTCAGTTTGAACTTTATAAGCCTGAAAATCCCTTGTATACATAATATTGCTGGATGAAGACGAAAATGTTTCACCCAACAAATCAGCAATACCTTTTATGTCACTGATTATTGTGCCATTACTTTCCAGCATGGACAGAGAGTGAGAAGCATATTTTCCATTGATTTTATGGATTTTATCCCAGACTGCTTTTGAGCTGGTGGAAGATGTTATGCTAGAAACATACTTCCTCCAAGAATCCCTTTGGCTTTGCCTTCTTATTTTTCTGGCATTAGCCTTTGCTTTCTTAAAAGCAACCAAATTGTTAGCAGTGGGGTATCTTCTGAAAATCCCCCATGCTTTCTTTTGCTTTTTAAATGCTGCCTCGCAATTTTGATCCCACCATGGTTTCGGATGTTTTGGATATCTGGTTGACGTTTTCCCCATTGTTTTTTCGGCTGCCTGAATAATACTGGAAGTGACAACTTCGACTGCATCATTGATATCAGCAGTATTGACCATTTCCTCAGTGACGTTAGCCAAAGAGGAAAATGCAGGCCAATCTGCTGTTTCAAGTTTCCAGCGTGGTGGACGGGCTGTTTCACAGCTTTCTCTGCCTCGGTATTTTAGAAATATTGGGAAGTGGTCACTAGAGAGTGGATTAGATCCAACCCCCCATGTAAATGCTGAAAACAAGTTCGGACTGGCTAATGATAAATCAATGGCAGTGAATGTTCTTGTTGGGGCATGGAAGTATGTCACTTCTCCGGTATTAAATATATACAGTTGGTGATTGCCTATAAATCTCTCAATGGCCCTGCCACGACGATTGATGTCGGGACTGCCCCACATTGGATTGTGACCATTGAAATCACCGAGTAAAAGGAATGGAGTTGGCAGCTGTTCAACCAAGGCATCCAATTCATCATCATTGACTCTGACATCTGGTGGCAAGTATATGGAACAAACTGTGACAGTAACGCCGATTGAAATTCTGACTGCCACGGCTTGCAGCTCTGTTGTTATTTGTACCGGTAAAGACGGGATGCGGTTTGAAACCAGTACAGCCACACCTCCACTGGCGCGGGTGTGGCTGTCATCATCTTTACGGTAGAGATCGAATCCTTTTAAAGAAATTCTTTCTCCAGATTTCAAATGTGTTTCCTGAAGTGCCACGCAGAGAGATAAAGTAGACGATGTCAGGTGTTTAATGTCAGAAAAGTTGTTGCGAAAACCACGACAGTTCCATTGGATTATTTTATAATCCATTATGTGTTTGAAGCAGCATTCTTTGTAAAGGTATCCCTCTTTAATTTTACAGCCGATTTGCCTTTTGGAGGTGAGGCTGGTGGTGTAACCACCTTATTAGTCTCCTCATCTGAGAAGTCGGAGAACTCACTCATAGACTGAGTCTCTGATCTTTTAGATTTAGAGAGGGCTGATTTTAATTTTTGTTTGTTGAGTGGGTTCTTATTAGCTTTTTTTGAACCCACATTTCTGGTTACTACCCCTGCTTTAGGTAGGGGTGTTCTTTTCTTTATACTCTCCTTTTCTTCTGTTTCTTTGGATTGAGTTAATAAACATCTAGCATGGCAAGTGAGAGATTCATTTGGTGAAACGGAAATGTCTGTCTGAACCCCACGTGTGTTTGTGGACTTCAAAACAGCAGCAAATGTTTTCTGTTTCACTGGTGCACTTGAAGTGACCATGCGACGAGCCTCTAGGTAAGATAAATTGTTGACAGTTTTTACCCGCTGAACCTCTTTCTCTCTCTGCCATGCAGGGCATTTCCGGGAGTAGGAAGGATGGGCATCTTTGCAATTCACACAGCATGGGATACTTTTACAATCGGTACTCTCGTGACCTTCAGTCCCACACTGTGCACATACGCTCTTTCCTCGGCAGGATGTTTGAGAATGTCCAAACCGCTGGCATTTGAAGCAGCGCAGCGGGTTTGGAATGTATGGTCGAACTGGGCAGCGCAGATATCCTGCAGTAACAAATGATGGTAATGTTGGCTTTCCAAAAGTGAGAATGAGATGTTTGGTTGGTATCAACTTGCCATCACGACGAATGGAGATGCGTCGGACAGCAGTGACACCTTGATCTGAAAGATTGATCTGGATATCTGATTCATCTTCAGACATCAGATCGATCTCAGATATCACACCACGTGACGAGTTCAAACTTGTGTGTGGTGTGATGGTGACATTTATGTCTCCTAGAGATTTAGTTTTTAAAAGCTTTGCTGATTGTTGAGGAGAGGCTGCCTCTACAAGTAAATCTCCTGACCTCAATTTTTGGATTTTTTTAAGATGCCCAATGGTTGATTCAAATAATTTTTGTATTAGAAAAGGAGAACATTTCGACAGAGATGTTTCTCCCGTAGCATGAACAATAAGGTAGGCTGGTTGGTTGGTGGAAATAAAATCGCTTGGTGGTGATGCATTGGTACATGGTGTTTTAGATTTTAGTGAATCCATATTGAAAAATTATTATTCAGCTCCTGGTGACCCCACCCACCATGGGGCCCAACAAGGGGATGCCGTCACATGGGAGATTCCCATAGACCGTCACACCAGGGTTTCCCAGGAGCTATACCCTCACAATGCAGTCAAGAAAAGCACATCTTGTCTGACGTGTCCGCCCGGTCTGCATCGATCGGTTGACTCCAAGCCGAGGTCAACAATGACTCAACGACCAGCCGATTGACTCAAACGGAGCCTGATTTGAGCCTCCCGTTTATCCGAAGCAAAGGCCAAAGCAGTGTGTTGGGGACGTTATGTTGCCCCTCAACTACCAGGATCCCCCTTTCCGGCATACGGGACACCACGCACGGCAAACACGTGGGTGGGCGTTCAGATCCCAGGGATGGTAAAGAAGAGTTTCTAAACCATCTCTGGGAGGTCCCCTCACCACGGACAGGAACCCACATCGAGGGGGGGGAGCAGTTATTTAAACAGTAATAAAACACTTGGCGGTTTATCAAGCGACTTCTCAGATTACCGCAAAAGCAATAAACACTGGAAATTGACACAGAATCTCTTCCTCTCCGATTACAAAGAAACCGATGTCAATAGAGATAATCTATTAAGACATGGAACCTGATCTGTTTATTTTAATGCTGTATCGTCTCTAATTACGGAGAAATAAACGTAAATAAAACATTATAAAGAAAGAAAAGTATGGAAATAACAGATTCGATCATAATTTCTTATAATCAGTTGTAAGCACATTTACGCTTTTAAAATAAAAACGGCCGATGCTAAGCATTAGAAAAGCAATAAGCGATTAGTATAATCCATCTACGGTGCTGTAACACGTCCCTCCGATCGATTTCCGCACCCCTATTGCGCAAAATCGGAGTAATCCACCTGGGGCATCATTGATGACAGGTAGCACGTTCTTACGTCACGGAGAAGCAATTTCCTGAGCTGCGCAATCGTCTCGCGCATAGTCAACCTTTTTGCTCGGAGCTGTAGCTAAGGCTTATTTCAATTGGAACTTACTTTGCTCAAGAAATAGCAAAGTATGTCATACTTTCTATGCAGTGTTTAAAGCAAGGAGTGTTGTAAATATTCGTGAACTGGTTGAAATTATTAAATTGAACAAAAACTGTAATTTTCCGATACTACTTGTATTATCATGTTTCAAGTGTCAGAAAACTGCAACTTGATCGTTCATAACTGTAAAATTTTAATCCAACTGTTAATTTAATTGCACACAGAAATTCCTTGTAGAACAGTATTCTATATTATACAAATATATAACAATCACAAAACAATTGTCCTAAGTCTTGTAAAGGTTTTAACTGTATAGGATAGTATTTATTATTTATAGTGAAAACTATGTCCTGACATGTATGAGGACATACTGATGGCAATCAAAAGATTAAAATGTATTTATGAAAAAAATAAAACAAAGTAATGGTTTTAACAGTTTTTTTAATACCGATTTATAATTATTTTAACATTCACCTCAGACAAAAAGTCAAAAAAGTGAAAAGGATAACTATGAATTTTTATCAAAGGTTCATCTAAAATTTATTTTTAATAAAATTTTAATTAATAATTGTGATTATTTAAAGCCAATCTTAATTGTTCTCATTATTAAGTTTTTTCTTTTTATTAAATTCTTTCTTTACTCCTTGTTATGTCTCCATGTAAATAAATTTTACTATTGGCATTTTTTATTTTTCCACAATAACCTGCTAAGAAATTTAGATACGACATAGAATCAAGTAAACAGTGTTTCTCGGAATGCTGAGAACAGTATGTAAATTCGGGTCACAAACCCATATTACCTTAGAATACTCATGGAATCTGTGCATTTATTGTTGTTTACATTTTTAAATCTTATGAAGCATGGCCATGAAGCTACATAGCCCTCAGCAATAAAGATCACTGCTTGTGGGTGAGGAGTGTAGCGAGTGCTCATTTTGTAAGGAACTGAGTCCGAGCGTTATTTTTATTTTATTATTAATTTTTCCATTTTATTATATTTTGTTTGGGGCTTATGTTTATTTAGGACTAGCTGACCCGGCCACGTGTTGTTGTGGCTCAAAATGTATCTTTTATAAATGTGTAAAACTTCCCCGTGGGGGAAATTTCAAAAAATCCCTTCTTAGTGTACAGTACATTCGGAGCCAGGATGTACATTAATTTGTACCTTTTAATAAAACTGAACTGAACTGTACAATACATTCTCTTGACATACCCTATTAAAACGCAATTAAAAACCCAAAAATCCGCATCTAAAATAGTATAACAGAAGCCAAGTTCTTCACAGTAATCCATAATCCTGTCCATCTCACCCCCCAGGGGGGAATTTTGACATGTATATTATATAAAAACATGTGTGTATTTGAATGCAACGTTGTGTCAAAATTTCAAAAAAATCGGTAGGAACAAACAAACGTTATATTTTATTTATATAGATAGAAAAACGATCTGCTTTAGTCCATTCTCACAGAGAAGCATAATGCCTCACAGAAAAGCAAACTTGGGTCGTCGGAAGTTAGCGCCATCTGTTGGACATAAAAGCCTTAATCCATATATAAATATATTTTTGAAAGGGGGGGAAATGGTGGTCTTTACATGTGCCAGAAACCTTCGCGGGAGTGTATTAAACAACTTCCCAAGTTTCATGGCAATCGGATAAATAGTGTGGTAGTGCATGAAAAACACACACACGCATTCATTTTTATATATATAGATGAAGGTTCCCCACCACTCTTGTTAGTAGTGAAAAAAAAATGAAGATAAAACAACTCACAGAGAAATAAGCGCTGTAGGAAAAATCTTGCGCACTTGCGCTGCCCAGCAGAAGTAACGATCTGCAGAGAAAAAAAATAGAGGGGGGAGTCCCCACATTCGCTAGTGAAGAAATACTTGATAAACCGTCTTAACATCCCAGAAAATTATGATAAATATTTTGTAAACGGTTTATAAGCTTTGTCGGAAACTTAAAGCTGCCAGAAAAGAAAATTAATGTTAGCAACTATGTATGTAAATAAGGGGAGTAACCCAGCTCAAGTGTGACGTCACCTCACAGTATAAAACCCGTACGTTAACCAAAGGAGGAGAGGTGATTTCCAAATCGAGGTGACTGAGAGCGAGGTTAAATTCGAAAGCGAAGTATTTTCTGATAGAAGTCCAGATTGATAATTGGACGATCCAAGGTGTTAACCCCTTCGTACCACGCAATCGAACTGAGTTCGATCGGTTTACATAGCGTTACACAGAAAATGGTGTTTTAGACCCTCGGAGAAAAAAAATCGGCGAAAAAAAAATGTTTTTTTGGACTTTCGGATGTATTTTCAGACCCCAAATTTTTTGAAAAATTTTTTCCCGCGCGAAAAAATTTTATTGCGATTTTAATTAACCCTTAATGACGGGCAATTAACGCTTAATTGTTTTTTTATGGGATTTTTTTATAGAACTTTATTTATCCTTCTAAACTTCTAGCGCACCGATTTTACTTCGGTAAAGTTATTTAAAGCTATTTTCTGATGTAAAAAACAACATCCAATAGTTTTTTAATTTTTTTAATTAATAGATTTTTTTATAATTACGTTTAATTAAGTCGGGGGGGTCGGAAATTTCAATAAAAATCGTAATTAAAAAAAAAAGTTTTGAAATATCCAGCCATCTAGTATTCACCCTACTTTTTACCCTTCTCCTCCCGAGAGTTTCATGAGAATGTCCCGCGAAACACGACACCAGCTGTTCTCAAGGTCATCCAGCTGTGTAAACAATGACTCATCAGTGTCAAGTTTCGCGCTAAGGCGAGAAAAAGGAAATTGTACTTTGAAGTGTTTTCTTCAAAATTAACACATTTCTTTCGTTTTTTTTTCGTTTTTAATATTTTTTAATGTAATTAAACATAATTAACTCAAAAAATTTTAAAAAAAACGCAGCGGAAGGGGTTAAAGAGGAGTTCGATTGACGATATCAAAAGGATTGAGGAAATAGTTTCTTCGTATAGTGAGGTGACGGATAGACGTTTAATTAGTAAGAGATTTTGTTCATAGTTTCTAAGTATTTGATTTGTCGAATTTCAAAGGGGAATTAATATTAAGTTAAGCTAAGTAGCTGAGTTTATTGTCAAGTTGACTTGTTGATTTTCGTTAATAAATTTTGTTTGGATTATTGATATCTGTACGTAGTACATTCTAGTTACTAATTAAATATATTTGAACTTTTTGATCTGACTTGATATTTATCGTTATTATTACTAATTTTTCAGTGCACGCTTAAAAGCCCAGGCCTGGCAAACTAATCTTAAATCTGCGTAAAGTACCTGTTAGGTTAACGAAAGTTTTACCGACCGCAGTTAGTGTTGGTTTCCAAAGATACTAAAAATAGTACTTTACAATTTTCTTTCAGTTGTCTATAAATGCCATGATGTAAAAGTGTTTTGGATTAGTTATATTCAAGAAAAATTAACTTGGAAAAGTTAATGTACTGTTTCATTTCATCCGAATTACTAATTAGGTTATTCTTTATTTTTCACAAGCGATCTGGTATTAGTATTATACCAGATTACACGGCAAGTCTCATAGTGGACAACTCCACTATGAAAAAGGACAAATTGAAGACATCTAATGCATTGTTTCTTGAAAATTTCATAAAGTTTTTAACTTTATAATATATTAAAAAATCTATATAGTAACATGTTATCATGTTACTAATGTGTTATTTCTGCTGGAAGAAGTTGAATAGTATCAACTACCTGAAGTTGGCCTTTCCTGCTCCCCAGACAGAAATATATATTGTAATATTAGAATTCACTTTGTCAAACATTCTTCAATAGAATCCATTTTAGATACGATCGTAAAATAATAATTCTTCACAAAGACGATAATTTGATTCAAAACAGTTTTGAAATCACATAATCTGATCATGCTTTTGAAAGATACAAGTGTGTTCAATTTTAAATGTCAAAGAAAAACTACAACTTGTAAAGTGTTCAGTTTTCACTTTTAGTTCCATCTTCAGTTCTTACAAGTATTGAAAACATTCTAACATAATCATTGAATTTGTTTCCTAAACAGAAAATTGTTTTGAAATCATATGTGAGAGTTGCTAAGCTAGACAAGTCTACACGAAATTGACTAGTGAAAAAGTTGAAAGGTACACAAAACTTAAAATCATTACTTCAAAAGTTTTTAACTAGAAGAAAATACTTCTAACATTTCAAAATGTCATCTTTAGGCAGTATTAAATTATAATTCAATTATTATTTGAACAAGTATATTATAAGATTCTAAATGAATGGTTTAAATCTTACCACATAGTTTATTAAAGAAATTCAAACAAATCTAGAATAAATTTAAATTAAATTAAGAATAATAGTAAGCATATCATCAATAAATACAAAAGAATGAAATAAAATCAAAATCTTAGCTATCCTAAAATATAAATGTTAAAATTATAACAACATATTTTCATTTATCTATGTTAACCTGTTAAAATAACCGGTTATATATGCATTTCCTGAAGTTTTCTAAGCTGGTAATAGACAAATACCTTCACTAAAACCTTTAAACTATAGCAGCAAAAAATGAGTTATGACAAACAAAGTATTTAATAAGCTGGTAATAGTTATTTAATAATCTATTACCAGCTTAGAAAAATTCAGTACTCTGTAAGCAACGACGGTTAACATACAACAAAGATTAGTGCTAGACCTTTCAGGGGTAAAGGCTAGACTCAACTTATTAGAATGCCAAAGAAACAAAGTTTTTCCTACGTCTATTTTACGTATATGTCTACAAATGGATTTGAATCTCTCCTTCCAAAATTAAGCGTATTATGCCTAAGCAAAGCCATTAGAACAACTAGATAAGAGATGTACAGTACACCATGCTCAAAAATTTGGTTATGTTTGAGAACAATCTCTTTGAGCAAGACCCAAACACACTGTATCAAGTCAGACTGATAATATGTCTTGTGCGCTGATAACCTAACACCCTATGAAATAGATATGGCAAAAAGCTGAGATGGATCTACACAAAGCAGAAAAGAAACAGAAAAAGTGATCACAGATATGCTGTTAATTTGTTGGGACAGTATCTCTCCTCTAAATTTTCTCACCAATACCATAAAACTAGGTTCCATGTATGCTACAGAATATGCAGCACTCAAGCCTTAATGTATGATACCAAATATAGATCCAGTATGAAAGAAAGTTAAATAGAGTAGAGAGTCGTTAATCCGAATCAGTTGGAGACCGGGGTTGTTCGAATTAGTGATTTGTTCAGATAACCAATTATGTACAAAAAATATATTAACTTGTTCCATGTTCAAATTTTTCTCCATCGCGTATCGCTTCGTGTTGAATTTTCAATTTTAAGCCTAATAAAAATTTTTATAATAATAATAAAGGATATTGTATCGTTAAAAATTATTTCTTTATTTCGTACAAACAAAATATATTGAAGAATATAAAAACATGAGAATTATACTTTAGAAGTAAATCTAGTATCAAAAACATTTGATTCAGCACGACACAGTCCGACTGAAAATCGTTTGAATAACCGGCGATTCGGATTACGACGATTAACGACCTCTACTGACTACATACAGCAGGATGTTAAACAAATACATTATCGACACAGAATGTGAACTAATCAGCGAAAAGTATAGAGACAGATTACAAGCATGGGTTGCCAAATTTACACATTCCTCCCTTCCCAAAATAAATTAAATTTGAATGGCACAAATATTATTGTGCTCCAGATACCCCTAGGTTGTTTGCTTTTGCCAAAACACAAACCAGTAAATCGTTACAACCAATAGTAGACAAAGCCAGATCACCAACAAGACGTTTAAAGGATACAGTACACCATTTACTAACATCACATTTAAAAAATTATGAATTTACAATTCAAACGTGCAAGATCGTCTGGTAGAATTATGAAACATTGGACTAACTAATAATAAACACATCTCAGTTTTAGATTTTATATCCTTATATCCATCTATTAAATTAAAGCCTTGCTTCTGTACTGGGATTTCTTATTCCAGGTAGTGAAAGGCACTGTACACCACCATCAAATTTTAGAATTGGAACACATACTATGCTACACAGTGTTTTCAATACGATAATGAAATTTACTTGCAGAAATCAGGAATACCTACAAGCAGTCCCCTATCAGATGACCTATGAGAACAAGTGACACACAACTTGGAACACAATATATCAGGGAGAAACAAGCATTGTAATCACAAGGCAAGAATTAAAGCAAATAAAAAAAAATAGCGGTAGCGCACGTTTCCCCTGGAACAGTAGTACAAGTTTAGGAAAGAATTATATTAAAAAAATAAGTGATCACCCACTTCCAATTTTAACAAGGGCAATAATAAGAGTTTGAACAGTACAGGAAAACATACTAATTGATTACGACCAGAGATCAAAGGCTTTATACAAAAGAAATTGCTACTTATAGAGGATGTTCAATAACATACAGGCTAGGGTTTCTCAAACAGAATCCCAGTTGTTTTTTTAACAAAGGAAATATCCTGGAAAATTCTTCTCATCCCGAGAAATGCCCCAAATTTCTTAAAAGTTCACTTTTTTTCTTATATTTATTATTTTCTTACTTTTTTTCTTCCTGTAATATCTGAAATAATTGTGCTTATGGCATCTTAATTTTTAACCATGCCCAGTACCTTCAATAATTGCATAATGCCAGGTTGTGCAAACAAGTACAAACTCTTCAAGTATTTATAAACCTGATTATTAAAGACAAACAACGTGCCGAATTATTGGGTTATAAGATTGATGTTTCTATTAAACGTTTTCTGTCCACGCTCGAACTGAGTTCGAGCAAGTTACATAACGTTACAAAGAAACGAATTTTTGGTCCCTCAGAAAAAAAAATTTTTTTTTCCATTTTTCAAATGTATTTTGTCTTCAAATTGTTTAAAAAAATTTTAAAAAAAGTTTAAAAAAAAGTTCTAGTGCACAGATTTTACTTCGGTAAAGTTATTTCAAGCTATTTTCTGATATCAAAAATGACATCCAATAGCTTTTTTAATTTTTTCAATTAATAGTTTTTATTATATATACGTTTAATTAAGTCGGGGGGTCGGAAATTTCAATTGAAATTGTAATCTTTTTAAAAATATTTAGAAATATACTGCCACCTAGTATTCGCCCACTTTTTACCCTTCTCCTCCTGAGACTTCTATGAAAATGTCCTGCGAAAGACAACACCAGCTGTTCTCAAGGTATTCTAGCTGTAAACACAATAACTCATCGATGTCAAATTTCACACAAAGGTGAGACAGGAAATTAAACTTTGAAGCTTTCTCTTCAAAATTAACGCATTTCTTTCGTTTTTTTCAGTTTTATGTTTAATAACATTAAAAATTTCTGAATCGAATCAAGCAAAAAGGAATTAAAGCAGCCAAGATAGACAAGTCAATTAATATTCCTCAAATGATGAACACATCATCCACATATCTTGCATATAAAATTATGTCGTTGTTGAAGATAGGCAGTACTTTATTTTCTAACGTCTACATACAAGTTCACATAACACTGGGGATATTGGGACTCCCATTGGCACACCTAATTTGTTATACTTCGTTTTTTGCATTTGAAGGCAAACACATACTTACAACAACGAGGAGTTCCAATGGGAAGCCCAATATCCCCAATTTTATGTGAACTAGTATTACGACGTTTAAAAAATAAAGTACTGCCTATCTTCAACAACGACATAATTTTATATGCAAGATATGTGGATGATGTGTTCATCATTTGGAGGAATATTAATAACGCTAGCGAGTTCCTTAACAAAATGAATAACAACCCATATGGTTTGACGCTATCATTGGAACAAAAAAGTGACCTGAATGTAAACTTCCTGGATCTATCCATCACTTGTAAATTTGGTGAAATATGGACGAACATTTATCGAAAGCCTAGCTATCTTCCTATTATTATTCCAAAGAATTCTTTCGATCCCAGCAACTTTAAACATGCAGCCTTTAGATCTTGGATAAAACGGGCCTATACCCACTGTACAAGTATTTATGACACATATAGAGAGCTAAATTACATACGCACAATACGCTGGATATCATACGCACAATACGCACACTACAAGGATATCATTACAGAGATTAACCTGTCAGCTGCGCACTCGATAATCCGAAACAACACCGCTGTTGCGTACAGGTTTTGTGGTTTTTAAAGTGGTTTTTCAATTTGCGATATCTCGCTTAAAAATTGTAGTAGATATAATCTGTTTTCAGTTTTCTATCACGTACATATTACACTTTACGATTGTTAACTTCAAAATATTATGTACGTTTAAAAAAATTAATAAAATTTAAGATTTTAAAATATTAAAAAAATCGTTTTTTTATAAATTTTCCATTAATTTGTTACATACGTTACTTAGACATGTATATTTTCTGTCAAATAAAAAAAACTGCAGCTTTCTAAATCAACGTAGAGAAATAATATGGCCTATAGATTATAACGCCGATCGGCGTGGGGGGGTGGTGGCCTTTCTAAATCTAGGTCAATACACTTTTATTACTGATGATGTGTATTTGATTCTATTTATACGTTATTTAATTTATTGTACTAATAGTAGACTATAATAAGCGATTATTACTTTATTATATTAACGACTATACATGTATATCTTATGTATTACGGAAGTACCACCATAACCGGAAGTACTTTGTTTTTTGAAAGATTTATGACTGAATGGCTTAAAAAACAAGCTTATTTGTTAAATTTTTATGTATATTTATCCATATTTATTAAATTGATGCTAAAAATAGATAAGAATAACGATTTATAATTGTTTGTTTACGTTTGTAGCTGACAATGTAGCTTGAAGTTGGTATAACTTTTTCCAAGAAAGTTCCCACCCCACAAACCCAAGTCAATGCTTATTGGTCCAAGGATAGTCATTTAGCTATAATATACCAATTAGAACTTAACGGGCATGCTAACTAGGATTTTATTGTCAAATGAACAAAAGAAAGGTCTCCCATAGACTTAACATGGAATGGAGGAGTTTTGTGCCTAAATTTAAAAATACGGGGTGGTAACAAATATCTTATTCGTTGAAACAGATTTAGTCTATGTAGATAAAAGCCAATCAGTGCTTAAATCGCCACCAACTAGTTAATTACGAAAGAAAATTGACAGTTACTCCAACTGGAGTACTCCGCAACAGTTTAACGAAAACCGGTTACTCCAATAGCTGTACTCCGCAAACAACTGGTTAACGCTCTTATTGATAAATTTGTGTAAGCCAACAATTAAACATCCTACTACCACCAGCCAAGACCGAAAGGTAGTTCTCAACTATATTCCTTTCCTACATTCCATCTTTAAGAAAATAGCTCGCAAGAACAATGTTAAAATGATCTATCGACGTAATCCTACGATTTACAGAATTCTACGGAACGATAAGTTGAAACTAAATCGAAACAACACATCAGGAGTATATTCAATCCCATTAACTGACTGCCGTTTTAATTCAGAGTTAGTTTATGTTGGTGCTACCATGAGGTCTTTAAAACAGAGGTTGCAGGAGCATAAATATTCAATTACTAAACACTTGGACAGTACTGTACTGGCAGCCTTTGCAAAAGAACAAGATATCAATATTTATTGGGATAAAGCTTCCATAATTAAGACTGCCACTAACAAACATTTTATTAAATACATTGAAAAACTCGAGATTTACAAGGCACATAATACCAAAGGTTGCATCAACCATAGAGATGCTAATAGTCTTTCTAGTGCATGGAAATCTTTTTACTACAATTAATTATATTAATACTTTGTTTTATTTTACTGTTTAATTTGTACTATTTTTATGTTACTTTTATTTCATGTTATTTTTATTTTATTTTTTAAATTTAAATTATGTTATTGCTGGCATTCTATTTTTTGTTCTAATTCTGTTTAAAGAATTGTTCCATTTTCAATTTAAAGAGTAACTGAAGAGGACTATTAAAAATAGTCGAAAACGTTTTTATTTTATTAAATTTTACTTGTTTGCTGGAAATACCAAGGTGTTTTGTTTTCATTCTGTTTATATTCCAGTAAGTGTTTTATTTTATTAACAGAAGGTTAACAAATTAAAAACAATATTATCTGATTTAGACAGGAACTTGGAAGCTCAACAATATATCACAAATAATATTTTAAATATAACTAATCAACTTAATTTCATGTTATTTGGTTACCTGATGACTGATAATATAAACATTAAAGAAAGCTTAATAAATTTCTTTAAGGAAATGTTGAAATTGACTGAATTCAAGACACAGAAAATTACAGGTACTAGAAAACAATCTTCACTAGTGACTACCGGTACATATAAGATCAAATACAGCCTCTTCAACCTTGAAAATTCCGGTACACGACGACAAACGTTAACGAACTAACGCATGAGTCCAATTTGAGTCTTGACCAACACACTGTTGTACAATACGACAAAGATCTGCATTCCCTGTACAAGGAAATAGCACTAAAGAAGGGCATCAAGTTGGCATACTCGAGAACGCAATCTATCTACTTGCTCCTCAGAAACACTGAAGACAAACCAGATATTTTAAGAACACCAGGGGTGTATAGTATCTTGATAAGGGATCACAGGTTCCAAAGAGACTTGGAATATATTGGATCCACCAAGAGGTCCGTTCAAAAAAGAATTTCTGAGCGTAAGTATGACGTGGACAAAAAAAGATACTCCACCGCCCTGTCGACGTACGCCACGAACCCCGATGTGAGAGCAGACTTCGATAACACCAGCCTCATTAAAAAGTCATTCGAAATGGACCACATCAGGGTCTTGGAGACCCTTGAGATTTACAAGGCAACCAAATTGGGGAAAATGTATTAATTTCAAGGACAGTAATGTCTTATCATATGCGTGGCACTATACCTCTGAGGTGCATCCACATTGGTAGTTATGTATTATTCCTGAATAGATAGATTGCGTCATTATTACGATAGACTCCTGTCTATTAAATTTATTTTATATCTTTGATCGTTACTACACGCTGGAGATATTCAATGTTTTGAATTTCAAAAGCGTTCTATATTCATCGCATTCCATTTTGCAAGCGTCAATGAACCTGACAAAGATCTCGGTGGAGAATCGAAAACGTTAGTTCGTTAACATTCGTCGTTGTGTACCGGAATTTTGAAGGTTGAAGAGGCCGTATTTGATATTACAGGTACTTATAAAAAAGTGTGGGGGTCGGAAACCGTCAAAAATTAAATTACACAAGTTTAGGGTAGAGTACTGCCATGAGGTGTGTTTGTTGGACACACCTCCAATTGGATTCACTAAGTCGTCCAGGAATGAACCACTCAAGTGGATGAATGCTGAATCAAGTACAAATAACAAGTTTATTATCGAGAAAAAAGTTCTAGACAAAAATATAAAATCCGATTTAGGAAATTGGCCTATTCCTATCTATAAAAACGAGGGGGTACCTAATAGGGGTATCCAAAGTGCACAACTAACAACATACCAGGAAAACATTTGTCTTCTCTTCTTTCTTCACTTTCTCTCTCTGTTCTCTTCTTCCTTTTTGTCTTCTCTCTCCTTTACTTGGCCCTTCACTAGGTCAGTTGTCTCGTCTGGTCAATCCCCTGAACGGCCAGTCAGTCAGTCTCTCTTAATCCTCTCTCTCTCTGTCAGTTTCGTCACTTTTCTACTTTATTTTTTGTTTTTGACCAATCATGCCTTAGATCTGGAAAAAAGTGAACAAATTTGTAAAATGTATAATTGGTCATCTAGTGGTCCTCCTCCTCTCTTGTCAATGAAGAATGATATGCGTCATATAACACCATCGAAAAAGAGGGAAACGACAGGCATCCCCCTCATCTTTTCCCCTCACATGTTAGATTTATAACAATTACTTGATAATTTTTTTGTTCTAATTTGTTTCTCTAAATTATTTTATGTCAATTTTACTAAAAATTTGGAAATAGGGCTCCCTAAAATTGGAAAAATTCCTTTACGCCACTGACTCATAGATAAGCAATCTCGATATCATGTTTACATACACATCTTTGCATCTTCCACATGTGGGTCTAAAGGGCATCCTGTCTGAATGCTAGCAGTTGTTTTTTCATACAATCATACAGAACAAAAAAGCTTAAAAAATAAACAGAGTTTAAAATACAAAAGAAAATGTGATTAATTAAAGCAAATACATTATATTAGCAAAAAGATTAAAATAAAGTGACTAAAACTAAGATTATACAGATAATGTAAACAACAATTCACTAATAATATATATATATAGTGAATTGTTGTTTACATTATCTGTATAATCTTAGTTTTAATCACTTTATAGTCACTTAGTTTTAGTCACTTTAGTCAATATATATATATATATAATGACAATTTTTTTGGGGGGGAAAAATGATGGGCCTAAAAAGAGGATGAACCCACAATCCTAAAAATCACTAACAAGGGAACTGTCGGAGTGTCATCTAATAGATTTTAATAAAATTTAGTTAATAATTACATTAAAAGTATACGAAGTCTATGACAAATTTCTAGTATTCACTAAAAGTGTTAATCAGGATTAATAGCAATCAAATGTCGTACTATTTTATAGTAGTTTAACACAAATATGAAAATTTTTAGTAGTGAAAGGGTCGCGGAGGAAGATACAGTAATACCTCGATTTTCGTTGACTTTGGTTTTCGTCGATTTTTTGCAAAAAATTTGCCTCGGATTTCATCGGCGTGCCACATGATCTCGTTGCTAATTTTGCGAAAACAAAGAGCGACCCACGCATTTTTCTGCTCACAAGTCCTCGTGGCGGTGTTTTTTGCTGTACGAGCATTACTCCGCGCGTCTAGCCAAACAATTCCATTGCTTCCATTCTTTTTAGTTCCATCGTGGGACCAAAGAAAAAGTTTCCAGAGCCAGTAGCCCTTCGAACAAGGCCAGGAACACGATCGAGTTGAAGGAAATCTTTAAAAAATACGTGACTGGCATTAAAATTGCTGAAATCGGTCGCATGTACTGTACTTTTCGAGAAGTCATCATCCACGATGTTTCGTTGTGGCGAAAAAGGAAGCAAAAAGGAGACTAATGTAGCAAAAGGCGTAAATGTGCTAATGAAACAGAGACCGCAAACAATTGAAGAGGCCGAACAGTTATTATTAATTTTGATCAATCAAAAACAGTTAGATGGTGATTCTGTTTCGGAGACCATTGTATTACTTTTTTTATACTCATTT
Source organism: Centruroides vittatus (assembly GCF_030686945.1). Taxonomy (NCBI): domain Eukaryota; kingdom Metazoa; phylum Arthropoda; class Arachnida; order Scorpiones; family Buthidae; genus Centruroides; species Centruroides vittatus. The sequence goes on from NW_027122539.1 coordinate 53,707, forward strand.
TATATTAATTTCTTAATTTTTTTAGTATTAAACACTACAAAAACAGAGGTATCACTGTATTACATTTACAGAGTAGAAGAAGAAATAACTCAAATAAATATTATAAAAGATTCGATATATATACTAGTTTAACAATGAAATTTAATATAAAAGTATTGATAGAATAAATATAAAGAAAACAATCGAAACGTAATAAATAAATACATTTTAATAGATTTATTTAAAAGTTATTATATTCACAAATTATTAGATGGACAACTATTTACATGATATTTTTCAACAAAGCAAAATAAACAAAGAATCTGTTGGCATCGTGCACATTTAACAAATCGAAGATTTTCGCAATTACACTCAAACCTGTTTTTGTGCGATTTTTTTATACGTGCAATGTGTTTTGTGCAATTATTTTTGTGCAGTATATCAATTTGATTGAAATTCATATACCACACACAAAAAAAATCACACAAAACAAATCGCACAAATGAAAAATCGCACAAAAAAAGACCGCACAAAAACAGGTTTGGGTGTACTCTCGACACAATTTAAACTGTCAGTGTTTAAAAAAGAAAAACAAACTTTTTTTACATTTAACAATTGACACTTTTCATTTACAAGTCCAGAAGCAAACCATGCATGTTTAATCAAATTATTAAATATTGGTGCAGATAATTGATGATAAAGAATCGAATGTAATTTTATAATGCCATTTCTAGTTGTCCAAAACAATTTCATCAAAGAATCATTACAGAATTGTATAGCATTTAAAATTTCTTTAGCTAAAAGTTTTAATTGTCTATGAAATCCGACATCTAAAGGTTGACATATAGACGTACACTTTGGTGGAATAATTAATATTTCGCATGAATTTTGATTTGTAGATGTTTGAAATACTGTATTATAAATATTAATATTTGTTTGTCCACTCCACGAGTCAATTATTAATAAAGAGTTTTCTGTTATATTTGGAGATAATACGTCTTTTACATAGTTTGTAATAATTGCTGTAGATAATTTGCCAGATGAGCTAGCTGTAACAGTTACGTTTGGGGCATTGAACAGCGATGCTTGAACTCTACGTCCAAAGGTTCCATGAGCCTCTTGTAAGCAAATAAATACATTACCTACAACTTGTCCGTTAGCATTAATTAAATATTGAACAGTGTAGGAATGCATTACTTTATTACTTGGAGAATGTGCAAATCCAATAGTGTTTTTTTCTCCTTTATATGAAAGTGTTCTTGGTGAAATCATTTCGTATGAAAAACCACACTGATCCGTATTGAATATGAAGTTACGTGAATAAGACGGCAATAAATTTTTTACTGTTGTTTGAAATTGCGCAGCTTTTACTAATATATCCTTTTCGTTCACTATTTCTGTTTTATTTACAAGTTTTGTAATCTTTCGAGATACTAATCTATATTCTTTTTTAAATTTTGCAACCCAAGAATCACTAGCTGTAAACTTAATTGAACTATTCAGTTGAAGAAATTTCTGTAATGCCCATATTTTTAATTGATTTCCTTTAACAATTTTATAGCTGCCTCAAGCTTCGTCAAACATTTGTTTAGTATGTTCTTTAATGATTTTTAACGTTTCAATTCTATGCTTTCGAGATTTAAATTGTTTTTCCCATTTATATAAATCACTAAAACGTTTTAATTCTTTAGCTCCTTTCCGCTGTAATGTGTGTAATTTCCATTTTGGGTGTTTCTTATGCAAGTTAAGAATTTCTTCTTTTCGTTTTGTTGAGATTATATTCTTATCGAATTTTTCATCATCTAAATATCCCGATTCACAGTCAGTGTCTGTGTTATCAGTTTCTTTCTCTTGAAGCAGACGAGTTATTTTATTATCTGAAATAGGCCTATCTATAATCAAATTATTATTTTCCATCTGACAAAACGCTTTGTCATCTCTACTTACATAACTACTTAAAATATCGCTAAATGCATTAAAAAGCAGTTTGGCTACCTATTTATCAACGTCTGAAATATTAGGCCTACAAATATTTTCTGTTAGGCCAAACATTATCACATAAACGTTTAAATTCTGCTATAATGTTTTGAATATTTACATTTAATTCTCCCATTTTCGAAAACTAGAATTCATTCATAAATGTAATAGCGCTGTCTTCCTCCGCGACCTCTTCAACACAAATATGCAAATTTTTAGTAGTGAACACTTTTAGTAAACATTACAAACTTAATATAGAGTTTGTATACTTTTAACGTAATTATTAACTGAAATTTTTTTAAAATCTAATTAGATGACACTCCGACAGTCCCTATGTAAGTACTGTTCAAAGGAAAAATCAAATATCAGTCTATTACAGCTACAAAGAAGTATCCTGTGTTGAGAATTTAGCAATTTGCAACTATTTCCTAACCTCACTCTGAAGACTAGGGATTGTAGAGCTAAAATTCTTCCATTTTATATAGAAGCAAAAAAAAAAAAAAAGATATGCAAATTATAAGAAATGATTATGTTATTTATAAGAATAAGAAAATTATAGCTTTATAAAGAACTGCTTGGTAAATACTAGATCTTTTTTAGATTATAAATTAGTCAATTTATTTCTACTAGTATTGTAAATACCAATAGTAACAACAACAATAAAAATAATATTGATGAATTAAATTCATCGTTAGACAGATATACTACGATTAACGTCATTAATTGGAATACCCAAGATACTAGAAATAAGTTTTCTTCTAATTATTTTAAGAAACTGAGACGTATGAAATTATAGGACTGGAAGAGACTTGGATTACTAAACTAACTGTAAAGGAGATCTCCTGCAAGCATCATTTAATTATCTTTTAGTTCCAGCAATAAAAAACCAGGAGTTGGTACCCTGAAGAGAAAAATTATGTTGCTAAGAAAAAAAATCCTTGGAAAATCTGGTTTATTCTTATTGAAGTACATACCGAATATTTGTAATGGTTAAATTGGAACATTATAATTTTGATAAGTATCCTAATGGATATTTGGCAATAATTGTTAATTATACTCCTCCCTACGATACACTCCGTGGCCCATTTCAAGAAAATCGACAAAACTTTCTCAAACTGCTCACACTTTAGATCATTGTGGTTAATTCTTGGAGATTTCAATGACAGAATAAGAAATGAATGTAATTCTAATTATAACAGGAATAATCTGATAGTTTATAATACAAGAATAAGTCGTGATACAGCAATCAACAAGAACAGAAATTTACTAATTAAATTTGCCAAGGTTATCATTTTATTTTTAATATCTGTATGAGAGGATTATCCAGGTAGACATACCTGTATCTCAACAAAAGGTGCATCAGTGATTGACTATATTTTATGCTCTGAATTCATTTTGGACCATTGTGTTAGTTTCAAGGTCCTTGATAACGACTTATCAGATCACTTTCCAATACAGTTAATTATTAGATCAAGTACAAATTTACCAATTTTTAAAGAAAAGATAAGTAAAGGAAGAAATTTACAAACTAAATATAAATATAACAATAAAAAATTAAATATGTTATATTGTTCCAAATTATTGTTACAGGAAAACTGCTTCAAAAGTCATCACTGTAAATAAAAAACAGCATTTCATTAAGTACCAGCACTAATGATTTCAGAGGAAATATTAGAGCATTAATTAACAACTTTGATAAAAATAATTCAATTTCAACAAACGTTTTTGATTTAAAACTAGTAGTTGTATGTGTTAAACTATTCATCCAGCATTTGTAAGTAATTGTAGAAATGAATTTGTAATTAGAAAAAAAAAATGCATTTTGCAAGTAATTTTTCAGAAAATACTATACCCCACTTTAAAGAAATTGCAGCATCTTAACATCACAGAACAAAATAATAAAGAGTTTTTAAAAAATTTGAATACTCCCCAAACAATCATTCAGATGATACAGTAATTATGGAAAGTAATGAAGATTTTAAATATGAACATGAAAATTTTTGTTGTAAAAATAACAGCTCTTTAAAAAAGTATATGTTAGCATGCTGTCCTAATGATGCAGTCTTATCAACTATTTGCTAAGTTACTGTAATATATATAGTTTTTTATATTAAAGAGATGTATGCTTTAACTCGGATGTCCAACCTTTTTTTCTCTCTAGGCCACATTGGAAGAAGTCATGGAGTTTTGGGCTGCAAGTATATTATATATACTTCTGGGCCAATCCTTAAATATACAAGTATATATAAGGAATGTTTAACATGTCTAGAATATAGTAATAAGTATTAAAACTTAACACAAAAAAAAATTTTAAAAAATTTCTTCTGCATACACTTTCAATTTTTACGTAGAAGTAGATAAATTCATTTACTTTATTATAAAAGACAAAAATTTATTTGAAAACACAAATATTTGTTTTATTTGGGTCTCTAATTAATTAAAAATGATAAAACACCATTTTAAAGTGCATTTTTATTCGACTAATATATTTATATATAATGTGCGTCCCAAAAAGTAGCCAATGCACCAAATGATATTTTTTACACCGAACAAAAAAAGGGTAGTCAAATCTGTCACAAAGTAGCCGAATCTTGCGATGCTGGAAGGAATGCTAAATAAAGCTGGAGTTGAGACTCAGGATTATAGACTCAAATTTGAAGAAAGGAGAGAAGGGACAAAAGATGGAGTGAGGAAGGTTGAAAAATTAAAGATCAAGGGTCAATATTTGCATAACAAAAGATCTATTTAACATTACTCAATACTTTTTATCTTTTGGTCTTTCTCTCCTTTCCTCAAATTTGAGTCTATAATCCTTTGAGTCACAACTCCAGCTTTATTTGGTATTCCTTTCTCATTCACACATTTCTAAGTATTTGAAAATATTTCCTTTCCACTCAAAAATAAAATATGTATAAAGGCTTACGGCTTTGTGAATCTTCTTTATTAGGCCTCATTGGAACTTGCCTTGGGCCGCGAGTTGGCCACCCTTGATACAGAGCTTGTGCTCAACCATCATTTCGATGCCATCACGAACGTGTAAGAAATGTGTTGCTGCTCAAATCTGTTTACATCGGTTCACACTTGGAGATACGATTACTTTTTTATCTCTTACTACAATTCTCGACAAATGCGTTTAACAATCTGCCTTTTTTAAACACAGATACGCAGATTTTGTGGCGTAAGATAATTTAATTAGTCTCGTATCGTGTGCCTCAAACATGGCGTCGAAATGAAGGAATAACATAGGACAACACCGCTTCAAATTAACGACTTCTCGCGTGTCCTTATTTAGTAACACCTCATTCAATGCTAGAATCTTATCAGGAATTGGACATTCTCCGTTATTTCGACAACTTTACGACGCGAAATAAATCCGTTTTATTCAAATTACTTTAAAATGTTACAAAAGTATTCATCTAGAAAGAGCGTAATACTTACAGAAAACGCATTTAGACTCAAGCAAAAGGTCTCCGGCTGAAGGTACAGTACGTCGTAGACTAATTACTTTAATTCATCATCTACAAGAAAAAGCGGCGACATTAAAAACGAAGTCTTCGTTCCTTTTTTTCTTTCGGGGTTTATATGGAGATTTTAACCATGTTTCGGCTTTTTCTCCCGACAAGCCCGCGTAACTAGGTGAAAAGTCCTGCACGGTATATGCAGTTTTCTAGGAGTTTCGTCACAGTTGCCAGATGTTTTTAGTGTTTCTAGCCAAAAATTTTCTAAAAAGTAGCCGAAAAGCAGCCAACACAAAAATTTTTTTTAAATAGCCCGAGATATGACAATAGAATAAAAAACACACCATTCGTACGTTTCCAGAAATAACTTTATTATAACTTTAATCATAATATTTTCGGCCAATTTACAGGCCTGTGAACTGATCGGAAATAAGCATCGCAAGACACAGAATACATGCATACACTGTAATTTACTACGTCGAGAACACTCAGGTGAACTGCAAAGTGGATTGTAACGAATACGATTTATGCAACAAATGATCTTGCCAAGACACACTATAAAAAATTAACTTTTTTAATGTAATATTTTTCAAAGTTATAAATTTGCTATCAGTGGCGTGTCGTGACATTTGATGATAGGGAAGATGTGTTTCTGTAAGAAGCCGATTTCCAGGGGCAATCACTTAATTGCGCGTCGGTGATGGTCTAGGGTCGATTAGTACTGTACATGCGTGTTGGCGGAAGAGACAAAGTCTAAGGTATCTGACAAAAACCGTTTATTTTAACATAAAATAAACATACAGTATGTACGAAATAGTTTGTTTTAAGACAATCAGCCGTTCGGACGTCCTGGGCGTCGATGTGGTTCTTTGATCGTCGATCGAAGGTGGCCCCAGAACAGTGGCGTTGACAAGTCTGTAAGGCACGGGGAGACTTCGTCCGTTTGGCGTCGAGACACGGTCTAAGTCCGAAGTGGCACAGGTTACAGGTTGGCACAATAGACGAGAAACTTTTTTTTGCGCGTTGACACACGGCGTTTTGGTTATTCGGAACGTTTAACCGAGTGCCGGGTGTCCTCGATTGTCGGGGATTATATCAATCTCCGTTCTTTCTTTCGTCCATTTTGATTGGTCCTTCTCCCTCAATCACGCTTCCCGAGGGTTGGTCCCTGGTTACTAAGCGTAACAAGACTCTTACCTGGAGCGAGAGAAAACTCAAAATCGAAAATGAATTCGATCTTCCACCGATCGTAGGAGGACTTCCTTCCGCGATTTATTTCCTCCTGGCAGTTTGATATAAACAATGGGTGTCCGACTACAAACGACTTTTTCCTGTTTTTTTAAATTAATAAATTTTTTTCTAAATTAATCGTTTTTTGCCTCTTTTGTGACGCCTTGTCCGGTACATCACATTTTCATAAAAATTTTAAACAAATGCTGGAAATGACAAAAATAAACAATTTATGTATTTTAGTTCTAAAATACAAATACAGTAGAGCAGTGTTTCCCAACCTTTTTTTCCTCGCGAACCAAAAGAAAGGTCCGAAAAAATTTGACGAACCCCCTATGTAGTCGTTAATGACAGGTAAAAAAACGCAGTAAAATTTGATAGAATATATATTTTACATATTGAAGAATAATTGATTATATTAATCGTGAAACATTTAAATAAAACATTAATAAGACTAAAATGATGGCTATAAAAGTTGAAAACAAGATAAATCTAACAAACTGGTCTTATGTTTTACATTTGGAAAAACTCTTAATGGGATATTTGTGGCTGTTTGATAGAACAAAGCAATTCAAAGTTAGGCTCAATATCTGACAATTTCAGTCTTAGATCAGGTTCTGCATTTAACCTGTTTCTGTATTTATCTTTCAGATAAGTATATGTTGAAAATCCTTTCTCGCATAGATATGTTGTGCAAAATGGTAATAGAACTTCAATGGCTTTTTTTGACAGAACAGGATATTCATTTTGTATACTGAGCCAGAAGTCAATTAAAGATTGATCTTTAAAAATTGCTTCTAGAGAACTGTCACAAGATAACTCTAAATATACTGGAAAAAGAAAAACTCATAGAGAGGTTTCTGAACTTACATTTCCTTGAAATGGATTACGTATCCAGTTGTTTGAGATGGATATATTGCATCTGTTGGGAAAATAGTCATCGAAAGTTAATCGAAGATGAGTATATGTGAACATCTGAACTCTTTTAATGTTTTCGTCAAGTTTAATTGAATTTTCTGATAAAAAAAGTGCTGACAGAATCGAAACATCCATATCATTCATCTGCAGGCATTGAATCCAAAAATTGATCTTTTTCAACATAGCCTCAATTCTATCATGTACACTGAAAATGGTGACACCCTCGCCTTGTAAAGACATATTTAATTCATTCAGTTTACAACAAATGTCAGCTAAATACGCAAGCTTTTGCAGCCAAATAACATCGGATATACAAGAAGACAAATGAAACGGATGATCAATAAAAAATGCTTGAACTTCAGACTTCAATTCAAACAAACGCGTCAAAACTTTACCACGGGAAAGCCATCTAACTTCTGTGTGAAGTAGTAAAGAAACGTGGAAACTTCCAAAATCCTCACAAAGCGTACGGAATAGACGGCAATTTGTAGCACGCGATTTTATAAAGTTCACAATTTTCACAGCATCACTTAAAGTAGTAGATAACTCTGCAGGAATACGCTTACATACTAAAGCTTGTCTATGAATACAACAATGAGTCCATTGAATTTTCTCGTTGATCTTCTTCACCCGTGCCACAAAACCAGAAAAATTTACTGTCATTGATTTTGCACCATCTGTACACACACCCACACAATAAGACCAGCTTATTCCATTCTTTTCAAAATACCCATTGATCATATCGAAAATCGCTTCTCCAGTTGTGTAGGTTTTCAAAGGTTTTGCAAATAGTACATCTTCTTGAACAATATTCGTAAAAAGATATCTAACGTAGACAAGCAAGACTGCGGCATTTGTTACACCCGTCGATTTGTCAAGTTGAATTGCAAAATAATTCAATTTTATTCTTTTTAGAAGTTCGTTCTCCACATAATTAGCCAAGTCGTCAATTCTACGCGACACCGTGTTGTTTGATAAGGGAACTAGCTCAATTTTCTTTGCTGCCTTTTCCCCAAGCATACATTTGGCGATATCTTTCGTACATGGTCCAATTAAATTTTCTGCTATTGTATGCGCTTGTCCAGATCTTGCAGTTCTATAACTTACTCGAAATGGTGCTTCAAGGGCCATTTTACTATCTTCGTTTGAAGTCAAGAAAGAAGAAAGGCTACACTTTTTGATATCTGCTAATTTTCTTTTGAAATATTCAAGAGGTTTATCTTTGTGTGTCGGATGTTTTGTTTCAATATGTCTACGAAAAAGTGATGGTTTTAAACTGCTGTTGGCAAGAACTTCGTTACATATAACACAAAGCGGTTTAGGTTCTGACTCATCCCCAGTAAAATGAAAACCCAATTGTAGATAGTCGCTGTCATATTTTCGCTTTTTCCCTTTTCTATCATCATTTCCTTTGTTTTTCGTCTGGTGAAACGGTACCTCACTACAGCTTTCAGTACTATCATCTCGATTATCATGTCTCGTTTCTAAACGACCCGTTTTTAACCATCGATCCATAATAAAAATAAGCTATAATAATAATTAAATTAATAATTATTAAATCATTTACACGAGAACTTGACAGTCACAGTATCACTATCACTCAAGCTTTACAAGTGCTAAGCCTATGTATGAACGTCGGTTAATACAACACTACTCTCCCAGTTTCCGGTTGTGAACAAGTATCTAATTCTAAAATCTGTAGTAAACTGCCTTAATTTGATATTTATTTCCAATTGTATTGTAAAAAAAAATATTACATAGAAGGGAAAACTGCTGCAATGATTTTAAATATAAAGCAGAACATGATACTAATCACATTGATAAAATGTTTTAAATATAAATAAATGTTTGTAATAAAAAGAGAATAGTATTTGATTACTTGAATAAGAGGAATAAATTATAATGTATAAAATTGTTGATATAATTTGATATTGATGAAGTAATTTTGAAAAACAAATAAGGAAAAAAGAAATGAAAATATTGAAATTTATTATAGATTTCTTAACAAACAGGCAGCGAACAATCTGTTTTACAGTGGGTGTGTTCTTTAATTTTTGTGTTTTTGTTTTGTTTTTTTTTTGCTTTTGATTTTAATGGCGTTTTAAAAAATCCGCCATTACAATATTATTTTCGCGAACCCCCTCTGCAAACACTGCGAACCCCCAGGGGTTCGCGAACCACCGGTTGGGAATCACTGTAGTAGAGCATCGATTATCCGACTCAATTGGGGACTGGGGTTGTCGGATAACTGAAAAGTCGGATAACCGAAAAGTATTGAAAAAAATACATTATTAGTATAGTGTATTAGACCTGGTTTAAATACTAGCCTCACTTTCAGGGTCGAGCCAGTGCTGCCAGCTAAAACATGCAATAATTTAACAAAAATAATATTAAAGTAGCCAAGCATAACCAAATATTGTAGCGCCACATCACTAGCGGACATTTGAATTTGCCGACTAGAACGCGGTCGGTTAACCGATAAGTCGGTTATTCGGGGGTCGGATAATCGATGCTCTACTGTAATACATAATACAAATTGATATGATACAAGCAATGATAGAAAAACATGTTGTTTTTAATTTTTTATAAACTAACTCTATTCGGCGATTTTTTCCGCAAAGTCGTTAATTACTTTATCATAAAAGTCGCTGGTCGTCGACTTTATCAACGTATTTGAAAGCTCTTTTTCTGTCGAAAGCAACGCTAGCGACGACAATTTTTCCTCCGACCGAGTGTTCCTGGCCAATGTATGAATTCGCTTCGTGGTCGAAAAACTGCGCTCAACAGACCCACTGGTAGATGGTACAGTAAAAATTAATGACATTAAATCATATAATTCTTTTAGTACGTCTTTGTTCGGATCGACTTTAATTATAGTATGTTTTATGTTTAAGGGTTACTTGTCGATATAGTCCGGACACGAATATAAATATTGCGATTCACTACGTAATTTAGATAAATCAAAAAATTTCTCATAAAATTTACTTAATTTAAAGAATTAAAACTCGCTTGTGAAATTGTTTTTCATAATATTAAAATTATTAACATCTAAAAGTGATAAAAATTCTAAAGAATTTATGTCTGAAAATCTGTCAGTATAATTACAGTTCAAGTAAATGAAAATTATAATTAAATATAACTTTGCAAAAAACGTATATAAAATAACATTGAGTACTCTTTACTTTTTAAATCTTAAACGATTCACTTAGTCAGATAGCTTCCTACCCAGTGGCTAAGGGAGAGAGTCGTTGGAAGCGTTATACGTGTGTAGCTTCTACTGGCTAAACCGGGTGAGGTTGGTGCTCTGTAAAGCGCAAGCGCCAATGCCCTCTGGCTGCTTTACACCATTCAGTTATTCTCGCCGTGGAAGCTGTCTCGTAAGCGCTTCCGTTCCGCCACTGATATTCGAATATACAATAGCAATCTTATCGTTTTTTTCACATGTACTATAGAAATTTGTAATACGATACATAATGCAGTTATAATAAAATATTAATTTTAATTAATTCAAAGTACGTTAAAATATGAAAATTTATATTTTAGAAAATACAAGGAAAGGTCATTGGAAGGTGAAAGCGGCGCTTCTACCGCTTCGAATAGCACGCCACTTGAAAGTTCCAATGCGTTTTTCATGTTATCACGACATACTTCTGTTGAGAGAAGTAGTAGCTGTAAATCCCTATGCGTATGAAAATCCGAAAGGTGCTTGGAAAAGTATCTGAAAATTTACGGACGTATTACACTGTTGACGGTAGAAGATGCCGGGAAAGAACAACTTTTTTACTTTCATAGTATTATGACAAAGTAGTAGACAGCCATCTTGCCTCCCCGATATACAGTCTGTTATAAAATTATAAGAACTCCGCAAATTTTGTGATTTTTCAAAATTTATTTAAATTTTTTATTCGAAAACAGTTTTTTACGTTATAAGACAATTACAGAAATATCATTTTCGAGCTTTTTATTTTTTAATAAATATAATAGAAGTGATCACTTTTTACTTGTTACCAAAGTATAGGTACACTTTCTAAACTTATTTTAAAATAAATTTTAAATATATTTTAAACACTTTCAATATTTGATTTCACCCCCTTTGGCTACAGTTACTTGAAAAATTCTGTTAGGCATGGAATTTATTAGTTTTTTAATTATTCATTCTTAATTTCATCCCATGTATCCATTATTGCAATTTTCAATTGATTTACAGATCCATATTGTTTTCCATTTTGATAAAATATGGCTGTTAAAATCCTCCATAAATTATCAATGGGATTTACACCTGGACTACATGAAGGCTAGTCAATATTACATCAATATTTTTGATTTTAAACCAATTTTTTGTTGACATTGAGACACGAATGGAAGCATTATCTTGTTGAAACTACCATTTATGACCTCCAATTAATGCACCAAATGCGATGATATTATTATACAATAATTCTTGATACTTTTCTGAGTTCATATTTCTGTCAACAAATACTAAATTAGTTTTACTTTCCCATTCATCATATTTACCTCCAAAACTACCCTAAATCATTACAGATCCAACCCCTTGTTGCTGGCTTATTTTAACTCTGCTTTCTCTTCTTACATCATACCAATAATATGAAAATCCATCAGGGCCATATAAATTAAACTTCTCATCACTAAACATTATTTCTTGCCATTCTTCAGTCCATACCATTTTGTATTTAGGCCAATTTAAATGCATTGATATGTGTTTGACAGTTAAAAATAATTTCAACTTCATATTTAAATATTTTACATTGTCATTGTTTTTTAAAGTTCTCCAAACACGTGCATGAGATACATGTATTGGTATTTCAGCAGCAGCTTGCCTTGTTGACATGTTTTTTTTTTATTTATAAGCTTCAAAACGTCTCTTTCATTCCTGGATGTTAAACATGATATATGTTGAATATATCAAAAATAAATATTTGTGTAAAAAAAATTATGCTGCTTTATGAAATGTAAAAAACCTGAATAAAATAATTAAAATAATGTTTTAAAAAATAATTAATTAATATTTTCACTAATAGTTTGAAAAAAAATTAAAAAAAAATTATGGTGTTCTTATACTTTTGTAACAGACTGTAGAACCTACCCTATTCTTAGAAGTATAAAATAAAGAAGTTGCGGCGCACGTATCAGCGCAAAACATAAACGGCGGACTGTCCGAGCGCTGCCATGCGGCAATGTACAGCTTGGAGAGTATATCCTTTGGATATTAATGTTATTCTTAATATTATTAGCATTGCATTCGGTTATTCTATATTGCAATATCAAATGAGAAATTCATAGATTTAAATATTGGCTACTCGTATTATTGTTACGAACTCTAAATTGTAAAAATTTTATTAAAATTAGTTTGTTCTGTACATTTTAAAATAGAAAGTTTGAATGTACTGTACAGTTCGATACACTCACAAGTCACAATACTAAGTATAAGGCCGGATGGCCGAGCGGTCAAGGTGGCAGCCTACTGCTCTGGGGGACTCGGGATCGAATCCGAACGGGTCGTATAATCCCCAGGAATTTTTCGGGTGGTGGTCCGTTCGGATATGTCGGGCCCCGTCCTTCACCACCCGGTCGCCCTATTGTGCCGAACCCATAATGGGCCTTCTAAAAGAGGCCCTCTTAGTGCCCACAGGGTGGAAAGAGTTAAAAAAAAAAAAATACTAAGTATAAAATGTAACTCAATCTCTTATGTGTTCATGATATTACATTATCTTATTGTAATTTAAATAAAAATATTTTTATTGAAAAGTGATGTTTAGTTTATAGAATTGTTTGTATTATCCATTTAAAATCGAAAATAAATAAAATGTGTAACGGATAAAAACGTTATCTTTCTATTTTGAAAATATATTTTCAAATAAAAACTATTTCAAATTAATCGTGTATTTATTAATGAAATTCACATGGATACTGAATTGATAAGTTTTAACATGATTATATATATATATATTTATTTGTTGTGAAACCGTGTTGTATTGTTTTTAGAAGTGTTGAATAAAGGTGGAAAAAGCCATGTGATTGTTATTAACACGATTTTGTGTTCAACACTTCTATGATTTTATATAATAAAGCTAAAACACGAAATTAATGAGGGCCGAAACAAGTGCAGAAAATCGACGGTGTTGCCCGAAACACGTGTAATATGTATACAGGGAAAATTACTACAGGTGATATAATAAAAGAAAATTTGTTCTTTCTGAACTAATTTCTCATTCTTGTGTCAAATCTAAACACCAGTGTATAGTCCTATTAATGAGTAATGGCAATGTAAACAATTAAAAATAACTTTAGAAATAAGGACTGTAAGGCAATTATAATTAGCTTTAAAATCACTTGCAAAGAATTAATAAACATCTTTATTCAAGTTCGATTTTATCCTTCGAATTATCATTGAAATTTTTGAGAAAGCATGAAAATTGAATAATATTGACGTTCTGTCTGCTAACCTAGTGAAAAAAAGGTTTGGACTTGATAAAGATAAGGTTTGTATGAAAAACAAAAGTAGTATTTACTGCAGAGCCATTTCTACTTTTCCGACTGTTACATATAACACATCGAAAATATGGTGATCGACTATAAGTAAAATATAGAAAACACCCTCGATTTTCTGCGTATTTCCATGTCTCAACGTTCCTGAGCTCAATAATATTAAAATCTTTGGAGAAATAACTTTTTGACGTATAAAAAATTTTCACTCTTACGTTCGCTGTAACAGAGCCGGAAAAGTAAGAAGGTAAAGCAAATCACCGGAGCTATTATCTGTCAACGTGTTGTTAGTAAAACTTTATCTTACCCTCATTCTGCGTGAATTCTTTTGATATTAGATGAAGAACGGAATGTATTTTAATTTTCATACTGAGAAGTGTTTGTCAGTGCTCTTTCACATTTATGCTTCATCGTGCAGAAACTTTGTTCCCATAAAAAATTGTAGATTACAGTACACAATTAAATAGTTCAGACATTTCCACCAAACTATCGGGAGTGCCTAGTCTGTCGAGATAATATGGCGATAAATGTGAAGTATATATTTCCGTAGTTTTATTAACAAATAATCCTAATTTTAACGAAAAAAAATAGTTTGCAACTATACAAGAAAATATATTTATTAGTCGGTAGAAAAAATTATATTTATTGCATTGAATTTCGGTACCTTGTTCAACATGTCAGTATAAATGGTTCATGAAAAAACGTGACTCAGTTTTGCATCTAACACGCTCCAATTAATTCACTGGAATTTCATTATCGTCATAGAATTAAATGTCACAAACGACAGGATAAAAAGCAAATTAACGTGACTATGTACATATTTTGTTTCCTTAATAAAGTTCGATCGTTTAATCGCGAGTGATCATCTTCGTAAAGCAAATATGTAACAAAGATAAGGATATTATTGATGTGTTTTTGATATGATGATGTAAACAAATTATCGGCTCATCTCGAATTATCTCACGGAAGCTTAATTTAACGCTAAAGAAAGTAAACATAATTAGATGCTTTTTCTTGCAAAGGCTAAGCAGTTACATGGGCATTAGTCTTGCTGTGGAAAGGTCACTTAATTTAAATTTCTAAAATGAATAATTTCAGTGCTATTTCAACAGTTCGAGAAATTTCTCAACTGAATAGGAACATAACAGTGGCGTGCCGTCATTGGAAGCGATGGAAGCGCCGATTCCACCTTCCAATGACCTTCCCTTGTATTTTATAAAATATAAATTTTCATATTTTTAACGTACTTTGCATTAATTAAAATTAATATTTTATTATAACTGCATTATGTATCTTTTACAAATTTCTATACTACATGTGAAAAAAAACGATAAGATTGCTATTGTATATTCGAATGATTCGGTGGCGGAAAGAGTGTCGAAACCGGGTCAGTTTCCAATCAGCCAGATTATATAGGCATTGTCACATGCGGTTTACAGAGCACCAACCTCACCCGGTTTATCTGGTAGAAGCGACACACGCATAAAGAGTCCTACTTTATATCCCGGAGCGGTTGTGGGCTCTTAGCACCTGCCTGTCAACTTCCAAGCAGCCAAATTATAGGCATTGGCGCATGCGCTTTACAGAGCACCAACGTCACGGTATAGCTGGTAGAAGCGACACACGCGTAAAGAGTTCGACTTTATATCCCGGAGCGGTTGTGGGCTGTTAGCCGCCTGCTAGATATTCGGCCGCCCTCGCCTGATTATGTGAATCATGAGCAGACTAGATCAACGGCGGACAACCCCCGGCCCGCGGGCCAGCTACGGCTGGCGAAAAGTTTCTATCCGGCCCGCGAAATCTTTAATAGATTATTAAATTGGAAAAATAACTAATTAATAGTTATTTTTCCAATTCTTTGTAATTTTCGAAAACGATAAGAGAAATAAATGTAGTAATTAACTTTTTATTTATTTATTTCATATTTGCAGACTAAAAAAATTACGAGTCACAAGAAAGCGTCAATTAACTACTACGGCCCGCGGAAAAAAACGTAAAATTTATTCTAGCCCACGTTATAAAATAGGTTGCCCACTGTAGACTAGATTTATAACTTAACCCAACCGATAGGAATTTACTGGCATGTTTTTATGATAGTTCTGTATAGTTGACAGGAGTTTTAAAAAAATCCATTAAAATATTTGATACATTTATTCCGCGTTTATTCCGCTCTCCCATCTTATATTACTTACGGATTTCAATGTTAAACCGGTGATATTACGATTTAGTATGTCCCATCTGTAAGGGGATGCAGAAAAAACGTGTACAATTCTAGTACAGTGATAAAAAATTAACTGTTACTTTGGCTGCATCATTTACAACCAAATTTAATGAATGAGACGTACAATGGTACAAAAAAAGCTCTAGAATTTATTTTCCTTAAATTTACGATTTATGTATTGGTTGTCATAAAAATTTCTTTCCACTTCTTTCCCAAGACTACAGATATTCGAGTACAAAGTAACCGGTTTCGACTTATTTCTATTTAAGAAGTAGTTAAATAATTAAGCGATTAGGGAATTAGAAACATAAATAAAACCCCGATGAAAGAGCCGAAATTTTACTTAAACAGAAGCTTAACCGAACCAATCTCTTGCCGAGTACAGTGGGGTCTGATCTCTTCGTAATATTAGATGTAATAAAGACAGAAATTTCTCCAGTTCAATGAGAGTGACCGAAAAGTTGTAAATTTTGGAAATTTCCGTGAACACTTGGCCCTAAAACGAATTAATTAGAAAACGAACGACGGACAATCTGTTAAGTTTAACATATTTAGATTTTTACAGCTATGGTGAGAAACGTTTAAAATCTACAACAACCCCGTCGCGTCCTTTGATATATACTAGTGACGCGACAAAAGAGGCATTTGACATTGACCGGTATCGGCACCCTCGGGATTTGGCACGGACACACCTACCTGGACCGTCTCTGATTCCATTCATTAGCCACTCGTAGGGAGCTACAGTATTTCACTAAGTGGATTGTTTTAAGATTTAAAAAGTAAAGAATATTTTGTTATTTTTATGTACGTTTCTTCACAAAGTTATATTTAATTATAAGTTTCATTAAAAGTATATTCATACAATTGAAGAATTTTTTGTACTAGGCATGTATATTCGTCACACATTTTGTTTTACCAAGTAAGTTTTTCTGATAATTTTAATTTTAGCCCTTATATCGTGGCTAGTGATTCAAAAATTTATTTTAAAAAAGTTTTGGCTCGAGACCATATAATGAAAAAGAAAACATTATTAAAAGAGAAAGACCAATGCCTAAATTAAATATAAATACGTCAACAAAAAATTTCGACATTTTGACGATAAAATTTATGACGAATGACGATTCTTTCGTAAAATTGAAGCAATTTGGAAATCAAAGAGGAATAGAATTTAACATTGGTAGACAATATAAAATAAATATTGAAAATTATAACGAGATAATTACGATTAATAGATATATCTAAATTAATAGATGTTATATGTTTTTTCTCAAAGCGAGAATTGGCATTTAGAGGGCGTAGGGAATTTATTGAATCTAATAACGGAGGTAATTATATTGAACTTTTTTATTTATTAAGTACGTCAGATAATCTATTAAAAATACATTTAAAGAAGTATACGGTTTTTACTGGCTTATCGAACAAACGAATACGAACGGGCCCTGACGCGCAATTAATTGATTGCCCCTGAAAGTCGGCTTCTTACAGAAACACAGCTTCCCTATCATCAAATGTCACGGCACGCCACTGGAACATAAGAAATAAGTATTTAAAGAACTGGAATCCATTATTGCAGAATTTATGTGTTTCTGGATTGGAAATTAACCAGAAAGAATTTGGTTTTCGTGGAATTTTCGTGTTGATATTAATGAAAATAATGTTATTACTTGATCTTTGCATATTTGTTTTTATTCTTATAAAACAGTATAACTTTATTTCTGCATGTTTCGTATTATTTTTTATTGCTGCCAAGATTAGTATTATCACCAATTTCTATTACTTTCATTTCAGCAAATTAAAGCTTCTTGAGCAGCTGGATACAGTGTTTCGAATATCTTCTAGTAGCGGAGTAAATAGTACGAGATTAAACGTGAATATCGGCTTAATTTGGCTGAATTTTCTTGTAAGAAGTATGTTTCATGCTTTCTCAAAAATCTTTGATAATAATCAAAATTTAAAACTTTTGAAAATAAAGCTTTTATCACTTGTATTTCTATTTTTACAGACAATGCTTAATTTTTTGTTTATTATGCCACAGAATTTTCTGTTGATGTATTTCGATGCCGTTTGTCAGGAGTTAGAAAATGCTTTCAAACGACTGAATGAAAATGAACTAAAAAGAAATGACCAAAAAAAAAAAAAAACAACATTTACCGTGCAATCTCAACAGTCAACAAATTAATGGAATGTATAAACGTTATTGAAGATATTTTCTCATTTACATTATTTTTGTGGACGACTTTAATTGTAGGATTCGTTGTAATGACTGCTCTATATGTTATATATAGGCCCGATTCTTTAACTTGGATTCAATCTTTAGATTCGTTTAGTATTTCTTGCTTCCCAGTTTACCTTTTTATTAAAATTTGCTTCTCCACTACTCGTGTTTCAAAGAAAACAAAGAACTTTTATTCCTCATTGTTCAACGTGTGTAATCCGCACGATACTAAATCTATAGACTATATGTTCCGAATATACGTACAATCTTTGCGAGAAATACCGTGTTTTCTGCTTGGGATATGTTTAATGTGAACAAAAGTCTTCTACTAACCATCGTGAGTTTACTTTTTACCTATCTTGTAATCTTATATCAATTCAGCAAAATTAATTGAATTATAATTACCGACTAATTGTTCAGAAATTGGCATCATCTTTTTCATACAAACACTATTGCATCAAGTATGCATGCAGGTATTGAAGCTGAAAAAATTTAATCATAATAAATGATACGGATAAATAGGAACGAATTCGAATAAATAAGATTAATTTTGTTCAAGGGTAAAGTTTAGTTACTTGCTATCTTATATCAACTATCTCCTCATTTCAGCAGGCATTTATTTCCACTACACAAATGAAATTTCTTTTAATTCTGGCTGATTGAGCACTGTGATTAAAAAATATGATATATAATAATAATTTGGATGTACAAATGCATAGTAAATTTCAACTTACACATTCCTACAGAACAGCTAATTATTTTTATCAGGAATGGCTGTGAACTGAAGAAGATTTTCTGTATCTATGAGATGGATTTTTACAGTAAATGGTTGTCAGTGAAGATTTGCATTAAAAGTCCTAAAAGTACCTGCAATTACCGCAAAATTGTGCAGTTTATCGGTGACTTACAAGCTGAGTATAAGACTTTGTTAATCTAAACATTTGTAAACACTACGGAACAAGAGCATTCCACGTTTTCAATGAAGACCCAACGAGGAAACAGGATAAATGTCTGAATGTTGATTTAATATATTTGTCTAAAGATATAGCAGTATTTTAGATAAAAAGGAATTACTGTTAAGAGACAATAGTCGAATCCATCCCACTTTTCTGAGATGTCATTTTATAGTAAACGACAGTTTCAATATTGTCATATTATTACCGGTACTGTAAGAACTCACTCTATTAATTATTTTACTTTTTTAACATAATGGCTAAACCGTGTATTACACTTTTTAGTAATCCTCGATAAATCTGAAATAATAATAGTAGGTTTGTAATTCACGATATGGAATTTAGATAATTTATTCTTATCGATTGGTAAGACAAAAGAATTCATTCGGAAAGATCCCAGTGTTGAACGATTTATTTACTAAACACGAGATAGCCGACATAATTGATTGCGATGCCTATTTATTTTAATATTTCAGTGTTATTGTAATTTATTGTAAATCCGATGTACTGCTCATAAAGTTCATAGTCGTCCTGAAAGACTCATTTTTCTCTCTTATTTACAGGTGATTAAATTTTTCATTTGTAAGATTTGAGATATGATACAAAACAAGTTAATTAAAAACAGGTATATAAAAATGATATATTATAGGGGAAGCACATGAAAAACCTTTTAACTTATGAAATTTTTCTGCTCGTACAAATTTTTACTTTACGAAAGAAAAACTAACCTATACACACAAATTAAGCCTTTTGCATTTTTATTATATTTAATAATATGAAAGTTACATTTGAAAAAATTAGACGGAATCCAACGTAATTTTATAAACTTTGCTAATAGCAGGGTCCGTACAGGTAATTCCATCTGTGATCCGTGACATTATTCCCTGACTTATTAACATCTCTGCATTTCCCATTTTTATTATATAATATTCGGCCAAGTATATTTAAGCCCATTTTGTACACAATTATATAAATTTTTCATTAAAAAACGCTTTATTCACTTAAAAAACAGAAAAGCTTCGCGTCAAATCGATTATGAAATTAGCGACGTCATTTCTACGTCATATAAAACATTTCATGGTTTAATTTTAAATACGAAAAAGACTGCCGTCGCGTAGTAACATCGATAATCTCCAAATATTGTATGTGGCCAGCAGCGAAGAATAAATACAACGAATAAAAACAAATTGCGTGAGTCCACTACGTGGTCCAAAATGTCCGTACACAATATCGTTAAGCCGAGTGACGGATTTTCTCCGACGGACATCCCATGACACCGACTGACTACAATGAGTTAACCAAAATCCATTTCGGTCTTACTGGCCCATATAAATTGGATGACATACAAGAAACAGAATATATGGCGAACAATTGTAAACATTACAATACAGTATATGTTAATAGTGATATTATTTAAAATTATTTCATACATAAAATGATGTATGTAATAATTCGGTCATAACAGTTAACAAAAATCTGAATGCTTTTATATTAATTAATGAGCAAAGATCAATTTTTTGTTAATATATTGGTTGTAGTTAAAATTATGATAACATTACGATACAACATTGAGAGTCTCTATACTTTTAAGTAAAACTACTTATAAAATATTTTCCTGTGAGTGTGTGTGATTGAATTCGATCTCACAAAATAAATTACTTTTCGTTCTATTGTAAATATTTTTGCCGAAAGCAAATTCAAAACTTCGAAGCACTTATTTTGAAAACCAACGTTGATTTTGAAATGATCTCAAAGTTGTTACGCACCTCGTTATTCGCCCTGTGACAAACAAAGAAATTTGCATGCATCGAATAATCAGAAGGCACGTGGCTTGTGTTTCACAAACAATTGAATTAGACCCATCTTGCTTCTCAAATTTATCTTTGGATAATCAGTGGCACTGTAGTAGCCCAATTGATAAAACCTAGTTTAATTTAATAAGACGTTAGATTCGATACGATGTGTTTATGTATAAATAATCTGAATATGTTAGCATCTAGTATTTTGAGGTGAAGTAAGTTGTAGTGTCTAACAAAGACAATCACTTCGTTTTTTTTCCAGCAATATAAAAATACTAACTACTATTTTATACATAAATAAACGATCTAACATGTATGTTTATTGATTTATTACATATCCTTTGCATGAATTGTGTAATTGATTCAGAATCTAACAAATATTGTATCCTTCATCCTCGTCTGTACCTGGGATTGTTTAGACCAGCGGTTTCCAACCTTTTTTTGATCAGGGACCACTTTGATTTTATTGTTGTTAGCAGGGACCACAAGGTTTAAGAAAAATAAACTGTGTCAATCCAAAAATAAACTTTAATTAAAACCTCTTTACACAAGTAATCGTTAAACTCGAGTAACATGCTTTAACAGTACTAGTTATAATAGAAAACATAACATTTTTAGTAAAAATTAAATTCAGTTTGTATCAATGTGGGAATAATAATTTAAAATGAATAAAAGTTTTAAATCTTTCGCGGACCATATTTTAGCTCTTGCGGACCATTGGTGGTCCGCGGACCACTGGTTGGGAACCGCTGGTTTAGACAATTCATCATTCAAATCCTACGTGATGAATTCCAATATCTGTCAAACAACACGAATGCTTATCGTACAATATTCAAAAGACAAACGACCACACACAATTGAATAGAATTAATTTTTATTCAGAACGATTGGTTTAAATCATTTCAAGATACAATCAAACTTAAATTAACTATAATTATCAGAATCAAACAAGTAATAATTATTACAAGAACTTTTTGACTATATTTATATATTCAATATTATTCAAATATACATTAACATATTATTTTTGAATATATTTGTTAACTGATCAACTCAATTTATGGCCAAGAAACATCATGAAAAAACATGTGTCTTTTGATATCCATTTCTGAAAGACGTTTGTCTGGATCCTGAAATGACAAAAGATAATAATTAATTGCAATTGCTGACACTGTCTTAATTTAAATTTTATTTGTACGCTATACTAAACTTGTATTGCAGTAAGTTACTCAGCCCGTGATTACTAATTAAAACGTAATTATCATGAACATTCAATACTCTATTAAACAATTATTTGTGCAAATATTCAACAAATTATGTAGAAAACGAGTTGAAATACATTTGTGTTATTAAATGAACGCGTTTTTTATTAATTACATCAAAGTTACGAATTTATCGAATACATTTTATTTGATTAATTCATATTTTGTTATTTTATTGAATAAAACAACAAAATACACTAATACTTACTACTTATCATTCATTAATAATAACACTTTTATATTAATAAGCACACAAGTGTTAGTATAAATCTAAAATAAATAATCTTAGAAAACAAATTAAATGAACGACATAAAAATAATTGTAGAGATCGAGGACATAAATTTTTTGAATAATAATAAATTACAATTAATTAAAGCTGATAAACTTAAGCAAATAATAAGTATGGATATTACAAACTATAATTCGATATTAGAGCAGACATTGAATAATAGTATGAATGAAAGACTTAATAATAATCGATTATAAATCCAGCAACGAGTTGCATAAGTTTCCGAATAACAACATTTAAAATTTCGTATTGCATCAAGCGTATGAAGAATTTTACTTTAATTAAAAACTTCATATATTTTGAATTGTTGTAAAATTGCAAGATACTTAATTTAGTGTGTAGAGATAAATTTTATTTTAAAAAAATAAAAATAAATGTTTTAATAGTATTATCGAAGTCTGACCGTACTAATGATATGACACACGACTCTTCTTTCTCTTCACATCTTACATATAACTAGCAAATTTTAGTAGCATCAGTCTCCTTAACAAGCAAATCGCCCTGTATAATTTCCGAAAATTTTCACAAAAGATATAGGCGTTATTAAACTTCAAACTGGCTGAAGAAATTCGTGTCTCAGATTCACTAATATTTTTATATATACAGAAAAGAATCTTGCAATTTTTGCATGTTTAGACGTTTCTAGTTTCCGAGTCAAAAATTGTGAAAATCTTGATCATCATTTTTCGAGCGATAACCATACTTTCCCTGTCTTATGAGTAATAGTCTTTGTATTGTAAATGGGCCAAAACGTCGTTATGAAGTAAAATATTTTAGTGTTTTCATTTAATCTATTTATTTAGTTGATTCCGAATAAGCGAAGCATACGAAAAAATCATCCTTTGAACATTTTGTCTGTCTTTTTGTTCCAAAAAAGTAAACAAAATTTAAAGTTATAAATAAATTTAAAACTTTAACATTATAATTTGATTTTTTCCTCTTAACTAACTTTTCAAAATAATTAAAATAATATTTCGTAAATGTTATTTTTTACTCAAATTCATGTATGTTAAATAACACAATAAAAAATATAAGACGTTTAGTAAGATGTTAAAATATGATAATTAAATATAATTACGAATGAAACAATTACTTTATTTCGTTTATTTTCGAGAAATTTAATGATAATTAATATTATTCTTATTCTTGACACGTTTCATCTAAATATCAGGAAAAATGTCTACTCAGGACATGTGTAAATAATATATGACTGATTATATCTAACAAGCACAATTACCTTGAATTGTCTCCGATAAATGATGCGAAAAGTTAGCGATTACCTTTCTAGGTGCCTTAGGAAAGGTACACGTTCTCGAAATATAATTGATATAATTGATTTGTTGCACAAAACAGTGATGTAATTTTTAATGAGAAATTTATATTTTTGATTTAAAATTTAAAATGTTAAATTCGTTCTTTAAAATTTAACGTTTAAATGTTTAAACACGTTTAACAGTTATATGAAAAACTTTGATAATTACATTTTTACCTAAGAATCGCTAAGAATTTTTCTTATAACTTAATATAAAGTAAGATAAAACGTAAATTTAGCTTGAATTCTTTCAAATAATTATTATTCTGTAATGCCTTCCGGGAGAATATTCTACGTGAAACCGCCTTTTATTTGCGTATTAGACAAGTGGAAAAAAACTCGAAAATCATGTGATAAGTTGTTCATCATATACAAACACGCAATTACTATCAGTTTTCATTGTTTTATAAACTCGGCCATTAGTAGACCTGTGACGTCATTAGTGTTGGTGACATCCATTGCAGAAATTAATGATGTTTTATAAGATATTGTAATTAAAATAATACATTTAAATTACAATATCATATACTTTATTTTAATTATTTATTTTTTACGTTTGTTGTTATATGATATTTCTAATACATTTTATTTCATTTTTATTCATTAATTTTGATTAACTATCGGAAATCGATATTTGTATTAGTGCACGTAGTCTACAATGTTTACTTTGTGGTGACAACACCTGGACCATACGATATATCGCATGGTTTAGTTCATTATTAAAAGTTGTTTTGAAATTGTCAATACAGTTTAATTCTGTCCTTTATAACTGAATGTAAAAAACTTAACTATACTTACCTTATTTTGTAGAGTATTGTGTGGCGTGCGATGGCGCATGCTTTGTTACAATTTACTTTAAAAATTTAAGATAATATACAATGAAGGGTAAGTAACAAGCGACTGAGCAGAATTTGCTTTATCCATTTATCACCATTAAAAGAAAGAAAGTAAAACATTTTAACGATAATAAAATAAACAAAGGGGAAAAGAAACTACTGCGAAGACTCGTAAATTATTATAATTTAATTTTTTTACGTCTTTGTATTGTAAATTGGGCGAAAACATCGTTATAAAGTAAAATATTTTAGTGTTTTCATTTCATTTCATTATTTAGTTGATTCCGAATAAGTGAAGCATACGAAAAAATCATCGTTCGAACATTTTGTTTGTCGTTTTTGTTACCAAAAAAATAAAAGGATATAAAGTTATGTTTCAAAAAAGTAAACAAAGTCTAAAGTTATAAATACATTTAAATCTTTAACATTATAATTTGATTTTTTCTTCATAACTATCTAAAATATTCAAAATAATATCTCGTAAATATTATTTTTTATTCAAATTCCTGTATGAAAGATATAAGATGTTTAGTAAGATGTTAAAAGATGATAATTAAATATAATTACCATCAGATAGTTACCATAATTACCATAATTACCATTAAGGCCATCAAATAAAAATCGTTTCTTTAGAAACACATAAAAAATATCCAATTGAAATAATAAAATTAAGAGTCGGATTGGCGGGTCTTACAGACATCTTCAGGTACTGTCCTATCCAGTAAGGGACTTCCACACCTTTATATTTACGTGAGGAGAGCCGTTCAATGTCGATTTCGGCGATAGCCCTTTGGTGACAAAGTAACGTATAAATTTTTAATTGTTGAGTATCGTCTTCAGGCAATTTTTATTTAAACAAAGAAGACATAGTCCTGAAGATGTCTGTAACACCCGCCAGTCCGGTTTATAATTTTATTATTTTAATTGGATGTTTTTTATGTGTTTTTAAAGGAACGATTTTTACATCACGGCCTAGTAGCCTCGAAGGAAAAGTTTGGTCGTCAAAGGGTGTTCTGGAACACGTGATATGAAATAAAGCGGGTTTTAAAAATATTTTGGACAGACTGTGTCTTCTTTGATTAAACAGTCTACTGATATAGCTTTAAAAAAGCAACTATTACTTAATTACAAATAAGAAAAAACTATTATGCGTTGACAATATGAAAAACTTGTTTTTTAACATATTAAAAGATGAAATATAAAAAACCTTTCACAGGTTAAGAGAAAAAGTTTCTACTTAAAAGTCTAATCTCCTTGAAAAACTATATACATGAATAATGCAACTATTATATAAAGAAATATAAAAAAATATGTTTTTTATCATGAGAAGAATATAAAACTTTATTTATGGTGGTAAAGCGAAAAGTTTTAATTATCCTTGAATTTATATTTTAGGAAAAAAAATTCCATCCAGTCTTTTTCTAGCTTTTTACAATGAACGTAATCAGATATGTATCTGTATTTTTTTTTTTCTGCAAAGTTATAATTTTCACATTATTTTTTGATTTAAATTGACGTTATGCTATTTAAAACCTTTATTGTTTATGTAAAAAGGAAAAACAAATGGTAACTGGAAAATATTCATCCAGTTTTGTAAAAGAAATTAAACACGAGAAAATGACTTATCATAAATTGTAAGAGAATAAAATTAAATCAATATTATTATAAAGTAACTAAAGATAGTTTCTTGATGTTTAAAGCTTTCAATTCTCCTAATTTATTATCTTAAATAAGTTTCGACTTTTCTATGCCTTTACTTAGCTGTAGATTTTTGTAATTATTCCCTTTGAAAAATTGATTATACCGTTATAAAATGTATTTTTGAATTATTCTATTTAAGTTTATTGTATAAAATTTAAAAATAAAAATATAGAAAATAAGAAAACCTCAAAGTGAAAAACAATTTATTTAATATAAAATAGCTGATAAATAATCGATTAATTATCTTTTCATAATAATAATTAACCTTTCATACAATAATAATAATAATAAAAATTTGGATAAGAAATATATATGTTTATTTAACTGTTAGTGTTCACGATTGTTCCTTCTAGCCCGAGCTATCATCTACATCCGTTCCATACAGGGACACAAAGAAACGTAGAGATAATATCAACAATTATTTCATACTAAGTTTAATCATATTAAAAGTTATTTTCGTTGTTGTTTGCGCGTCTATTCATTAACTTTGGTATGTCAATGCTACGTATCTATGATATTTGGAACTAATTTTTCACCTGGTAACTAAAATTTCCGTGATGAGAATACTTATCATGAAGACATTTTATTCTGATCATTCTTCTATTTTTTATGAGTGTTTAAACTTACTTCTCGCCTACTCTTTCGCAATAATCAGGAACCTTCCTATTCCTGGTATTATAAAAGATTAATGAAGATAAGGAGTAAAATACAGGCAATTACAAAATATATTTATACCTTAAGTAAAAGTCATCTTAAGTAAAGGATATCTTTTACTGTGGTGTTTCTATTCGTTTTGATTAAAGAACGACGTAATTGTTACTTTATTTGAGACTTTTTTAGAAATCCAAAGTCTGTTTAATTCTCTTGTCTGAATGAAATATTGCTTAAGTATACCAATGTGCACTTCTCACGAAAATAAGTTGTTTTTCATTCGAAGAACTGGTTTTTAGCTCATTATTTATTACTTCATTAAAAAGCAGAACTTTATAGGAAAAAATAAAATTATTAAAGTAAATTTTTAAAAATTCAACGATTTAACAGAATAAGTAATTATTGTAATTAATAATAAACACATTCACATTTTTTTTCTACTTTCATTTCATTATTTTTCGTATTTTTTCAACGTTCTCAATTAAATTAACATTGAAGAAATTTGTAGAACAAAACAGTGATGTAATTTTTTAATGAGAAAATTAAATTTTTGATTTAAAATTTAAAATGTTAAATTTGTTTTTTAAAATTTAAACGTGTTTAAACATTTAAACGTTAACAGTTATAACAAAAATTCTTAGCGATTCTTAGATAATATTTAATTATTAAAGTTTCTCATATAACTTAATTTAAATAAAGATAAAACGTAAATTTAGCTAGAATTATTTCAAATAATTATTATTCTGTAATGCCATCCGGGAGAATATTCTACGTGAACCGACTAGTGTTATTTGCGTGTTAGACAAGTGGAAAAAAAGTTGAAAATCATTTGATAAGTCGTTTATCATATACATTTTACGTCTTTGTATTGTAAATTAAGCGAAAACGTCGTTACAAAGTAAAATATTTTAGTGTTTTCATTTCATTTTTTTTATTTAGTTGATTCCGAATAAGTGAAGCATACGAAAAAATCATCGTTCGAACATTTTGTCTGTCTTTTTTGTTACCAAAAAAGTAAAACAAAGTGTAATGTTATAAATAAATTTAAATCTTTAACATTATAATTTGATTTTTTCTTCATAACTATCTAAAATATTTAAAATAGTATCTCGTAAATGTTATTTTTTACTCAAATTCCTGTATGTTAAATAACACAATGAAAGATATAAGACGTTCAGTAAGATGTTAAAAGTTGATAATTAAATATAATTACGATTGAAACAATTACTTTATTTCGTTTATTTTAGAGAAATTTAATGATAATTAATATTATTCTTATTCTTGACACGTTTCATCTAAATGTCAGGAGAAATGTCTACTCAGGACATGTGTAAATAATATATGACTGATTATATCTAACAAGCACAATTACCTTGAATTGTCTCCGATAATTGATGCGAAAATTTTGCGATTTCCTTTCTAGGTGCCTTAGGAAAGGTACTCGTTCTCGTATATAATTGATTGATTTTGATAAAAACTTGCTATTTTCCGTTTAATACGATAATGAATCTAAAAATGTAATAAACAATGGGTAGTGTATGAAATTGTTCTCGAGTTACAAGCTCGAAATACCAGCGCAAACGACAATGCGATATCGTAAAATTCGCGCCACTTTGTCGCTAGTATGTCTTCTGTATGACGTATAATTCAGTTTGTTATCAACAATGTAATAAAGATGTAGGTCTATGACTTCGTTTTAGCGATACTTTGGCATCAAAGTGTCAACGTTCATACTTTCTGACGCAAATTAGCGCGCCTGATGCAATGTGTGGGAGAAAAATACAAAGTAAGAATTGCGTACGCCTAACAGAAAATGGGCAAAAAAACTTGAACAAATATGGGGATGAACTTCGAAAATTATATAAACACTACCTACGTGACGACGTTATTGTGTGACTACGTTGCTACATTGTAGTGCTAAGCGGCAGACGCACATTCTCTTCTCTCTCTTAATCTTATTCATTGGCACGGACTCCGAATGGCATCCGTATAGATAGACGTGTCCTAACGGGCTCTGTGTGGATGACCGAGTGCATCACTGTAGAAAAAGTCTTTCCAAGCTTCAAATAATGTTAATATTTGTTTCTTGTTTGGAAAATTTCATAGAGAATTTTATGTATGATACTTATAGCGTAGTATATTATAAGTTAATCGTAATCTGCATTAGAGAGTAGTGAATAATAATTAGTACATAATTATTGTACATTAATTCAGATACCAAATTGGAGTATATTTTATCTCATTAAACCATTAATCATATATAAATTTACATACAAAATTTCACTGTATTTCCTTATAGATGTTTACTTTTCTAATGGAACAAAAACTAGTTTTTCAGTAAACAATTTATTACTTTCGCGAGAGGAAAAATCAAACGTAATAATTAAAAGAAACCTAAGCAATACTTCAATCGTATCAGGAAATTTCGATTAGCAATTAAAACACCTTTCATTTCGTTTTATAAACCGTTCGTATACAAGTTGACCATCGCAGTGAAAGTCGACATTTAGCGCATAAGATATACGATCTCATTCATTTATTCGAAATAACGCATAAATTGATAGAATAGTATCAAGGTAAGAATTTATTTTGTTATTTACGGTATTTTACTTGTTTTTCTTGTATCACTCTTACAATAAACAGAAATCTTCTGAACGGAATTCCTGTTTCATTATAACCATTCCGAACACATGAAGCATGCACTCATCCATTGAATTTCTGTAGACATTTTCCAGCTGCCTATTTTCCAACGTTTATAACGACGATCCTCGTCTCTAGAAAGAGAGACCTTTAAATATTTTGGAAACAAAAGTTACAATCGTATATACAGGTATCTAACGTAGAGTATGACATTTCTACAACTCGGTTTAGCTTCAACACAATACGACAATGGTAAAATTCACATACAGAACGTCACAATTTTCAACTACAAATATGTCATTCGATATTTTTTTATTCTAGCAAGCATGCATGTTGTGTGATATTTGCTTATGGATTTTAGAATATTAAAATTTTTAATTTTTCCTGCCTTTTGCCAAGTTCGCGTGAAAGAGAACCGATTCGTCTTACATGCTTTCTATTCCAACTTTCCTATACACCACTGTCACTGCCGTTGGTGACAGTCCTGTAAATAAACCGGAAATCTGTCGCTGGGTTTTCTTTTCTTTCTATGGATCTTTCTACGGGAAAAGTCACTACCTAAATAGATTCAATTTTTAAAGATTTATAAATTTATAGCACGGAAATGAATCTATCAGATTTTATGTAAAAAAGAAAAATCAAGATGTTTTACAAATTATAATCTAGCAAATTAACACGAAAAATACTCAGAAAAATTCTTATTCTTATAAAGCAATGCATTTCGGCTAATTGTTTACTTGTACATTAGTTAACCCCTCTTTAGGCTTAAAATAAAAAGACATACTTTAAAGTTAACAAATGAGAAAACGACCAACACAAACAACTCATTTTTTTCTTTGATATTAAAAAAAACAAGCTAAAAATTTAAATAACTTTTAGAAAAATATTGAAACTTTAAAAAGGTTAAAAAGTACATAACTATTTTTTTTTATTTGTAACCGCATTTAATCATTGACAAAAATAATAATAATGTGTTTTAAACGTTAGTATTTTGTGTTTTTGACACCCCTGTTCAGGTAAGTACAAGACTAAAAAAGAAAAAAACGAAGACAGTACAAAACGAATCGTCGTTTTACCAACATTGTTCTATTTGTACGCTTTTTATATTTTATTACATTCATCCACGCGTCCTCTAACTTTATACCATTATTCAAATTAATACGTATTACGTGCACTTACAATTGCTACACGTTGTTTAAATCTGCGTAAATACATATCTTTTTGTTTATAAATTATTTTAACATAATTTTTATCAATCCGTATTGATTACAATGGTTTGTGCATGGTAATTGGTTATTCTTTAATCGTATAGTTGTCTCGTGTTTTCGAACTTTAACTCGGAGCTGTCTTCCGCTTTCACCTATGTAAATGACATGTACATTTTACCTTATATATTACCCCAATTTCTTCATGTTTTTCTTTATTTCTAATTTTATTTTTTAGATCGGCTGCAAGTACTGTTCCATATTTCTTAAAGACATTTTTATATTTTTCGTATATATTTTTAATATAAGGGAATGGCATATATGTACTATCGTTTGTTTAGTTATTTGTTGTAAAATTTTTTATTACATATTAATTTTTTATTTTATAGCTAAACGTGTGATGCAGCATTAAATGCGAATTTTAAAAATTTTACTAAACTATAGTATAAATATTTTTACTTTGAATTAAAATAAAATGCATATTTTAAAACAAATTTACTAAAATATGTAAAAACAAAATTCAATATTTTCCAAACTTTTTGAATTAAACACGTATAAAAATAAATTGGAAGTATTTTAAATAGCATAATTTATTCTAATTTATAATTTTAAATAAACTTTTAATTTGATGCATTCTTAAAAATAATTATATTTTTAGTATAACGTTAAAAGATGGAGAGAAACTCAAACTTTTCGTGTTTAAGTGAACGTTTACGCAAGTGTTTCGGCAAACTTGGAATAAACATTGCACAACATCCGTATCATTACATCGTTATTCCTTCCGTTGTTTGTTCTTTACTGTGTATTGGATTCTTCAATATGAAGTATACTCATGATGCCAATTATTTGTTATGTGCTGACAGAGGTAATATTTTTGAAATACGACAATTTATAGAAAAAACATTTCCAATTAACACTTCGAAACTTTACGATTTACAAAGGATAACTCATCGTCCAGTCATACCTACGATCTACATAAAACACAAAGAAGACAAAAATATGTTACAGAAGAATATTTTACTCGAAGTTCAAATGTTAAGCGAAATAGCAAATAACGTCACAGTGTATATTGATGGAAGACAAATTGGATACAACGATGTTTGTGGCCGAGTCTATGAAAAGTGTTTCGAAAATTCTATTTCTATTTTGTTAAATCATTCGGATGATGTGGTTTCTAGGAGACTTAAATTCAAATATCCCATAGATATGGATCCTTTAACGTTTTCATATAAGATAATGATATTCAATTTAGGAGGTGTCATCGTTGACGATAACGGTTATATAAAAGAAGTATACGCCATGCGTTTAACATATCCATTGGACGATACTAACACAAGTAAAGCGAATTGGAATAAAGCATGGAGTAAAGCATTTTACAGACGAATAATTGAGTGTAATTTGAAGTATGTCGAGACTTTTTCCGAACCATTCAGTGCCACCGATGATAATGTTTTATTAGATATGCACGAGATAATACCATTTATAAGCGTCACCATAATCGTAGTATGTCTCTTCAGCATGCTGAGCAACATGACTAATAGTTGGATTAGAAGCAAACCGTGGATGGGTGTAGCCAGTGTCGTGTCAGCCGGAATGGCTGTAGCTGCCTCGTTTGGCTTACTATTTGCGTGTGGTGTAGAAACCACATATTATAACGTTGCTCTCCCATTTGCTGTTTTGGGTAGGTTATAAAATAAGTTATATAATGTGTACATTTATTTTGTGATTAATGTTTTGAAATTGTTTTTCAGTGACAGAAGTGGACGATTCTTTCGTAGTGATTGCGTGTTGGAGAACAACTCATACTCGCGATCCAGTTGAAAAGCGAATGCAGGATACATATTCCAATGCAGCAGTATCCATAACTATAACTTCGTTAACCAACTTTTGTTCTTATTGCATTGCAATGAATTGCCCTTTTCCGGGAATTAGAATATTTGGCATTTATGCTGCTACCTGCATCTGTTTTACGTATTTCTTTCAGCTGACGTTTTTCGGAGGTTGTCTGGCATTGAGTGGATACAGAGAGGGAAAAGGTCTTAATCCCATTCCTTGTAAATCTGTTTCAGGTAAAGAAAAGTTAGTTATATAGGAATCAAATTTATTTCATTCGCACGTTATAAAATTCCTGGTTTAAAAGCAAACAAAAAAAGTGAAAAATTTAATGGAAGCGACTTTCATTATTAAATATTAGTGGATTTTCATCCAGTATTTCACACTTCATTAA
Organism: Centruroides vittatus; assembly: GCF_030686945.1. Lineage (NCBI taxonomy): Eukaryota > Metazoa > Arthropoda > Arachnida > Scorpiones > Buthidae > Centruroides > Centruroides vittatus. Next base: position 87,085 of record NW_027122539.1, read on the forward strand.
TGTGTGTGTGTAAATTGGTTGTGATAAGTAAGAGTCGTAAAATTAATAAACACTGCGGGGATGCTACACGAAATGCACATTCATAATCTGTATAATACTATATACTTTAACAAGTACGTAGTACCAAATATTTATTTGAAAGGTTATCATATACTTAAAAATTATAATACTTTATAAATGAAGTAACGTATAAATAGGCGTATCAGGCATTACAGTTTTCAAGAGTATAGTAACCCTTCGAGAAATATTTTGTAGTACGTATTTTAAAAGTATATTTTATTACATTGATATATAAAAAAAAAAAATTAAAGCCGAATTGATATATCCATACACTGATACAATCTTAGCGATTGACCTGACTAACAGAAGGTTTTGGCTTGAATGCCTTACTCGCAGTGGCGTAATTAAAGAGAGTGAAATGAGCAACAGTGAACACACTCGCTTCCTTCAGTTTCGCCGCTGCAAGTAAGGCATTGAAAAGTTGATATTATGATTAATCTGTCAGTAATTTATAAGTTAATTACATAGGTGTCTTGAATGCGAACCAACAAGAGCGCTAGTTATGAGCTTTTTCTCAAGCGCCAAAACTGTTTGGTGTGCCTCTGCTTACTGAAATGTCATTACAAAAATTCGAACCTATATCACATCAAAATGGATTTGGAGGAAGTAACTCTTTCCGGTACTGAGCCAATTTCTCCTATCATTTTTTTCAATTACATTATATTTCATTATACGTTAGTATATTTTATAAGCCTATAGGACCACATATTGTGGAGTTTTTGTTATTTAGCCTGTTTAAAATCTGCAAGTATGAAAAAATACACCCGACAGGTCAGACGCTTACAAGGTTCATTAAAGGTTGCAGCCAGAAAAAGTTGCTCATCATTGCTTTATTGTATTAAGTGCGCGTGATATACAAAACATTAAACTTCAAAATATTAATATGATAATGAAATTGCCAATAATCTAATAGTTTGGAATTTTTTATTTTTATAAGAAATTTTGTAATTTTTTACAGTTTCGTCAAATTAAATTTTCTTTCATTTTGCGTAATAAATGCAATAATTTTCTTTTTTACATTTTTCAGAATGCGGCATAACAAATAATTATGAAGAAGAGATGCGAGATGATATTTTCATGAAGTTCTTCAAGGACAAAGTTGCGTCGTTTCTTTTTTATTCGTCAAGCATAATTATTATATTACTTGTCTATGTCATTAGTTTATCATTTGGTATATGGGGAGTCACTTCTTTGAACGAAGGTCTTGATGTTTTTCGTTTTTATCCCGAAAATTCCGATATTACCCGAGCTTTTCGAATATATTATAAATATTTTACTGAATATCCATTTACTATTCACATAGTGATTAACGGAACTTTGGATTATTCAAACGAAGTCATTCAGAAATCATTAGACGACATGATTAAGAAGTTCCAGTCCCACCCGAACGTGGCAGATATGGACATTTCTTGGTTGAAGTTTTATAAAGATTTTCAACAACATTCTGCAGCAAAATACTCTTTCATGGGATACGATTTATCCACAAAACAGGATTTCATCGATGCTTTACGACAAGTGTTTCTGAAATTTTCGGGAGCCAAACATTACCAGAATGATATCGTTTTCAATCATAATTATACCAATATTATTTGCAGTCGTTTCTTTCTTTTAGCAAGAAATGTTTCGGATAGAACCACGGAGTCGAAATTAATTAAAGATATACAAAAGATGGCAGAAGAATTTCCTTTTGACGTTTTTATACACACCATGATATCGCCTGCTGTCGAGCAAAGTATCATTATTAGAGAAGTGGTCTTTCAATTTTTTTGGATTACGTCGTTAATAAATCTTGTTATTTTTATTTCTTTTAACCCAAATATTATCTATACGGTTGTTGTTGCCCTGTGCATTTCGTCTATTACGATACAAACCCTTGGTTATATGTCGTTATGGAGTGTCGACTTGGACGTTGCCACTATGTCTTGTTTTGTAATTTGTATGGGGTTTTGTGTTAATTACCCCACTCACATATGTTATTCTTTTCTCACTTCGTCAGATAAAACCATAAAAGGTAAATTACAGCATAGTTTATATAATGTGGGATTTCCGATATTTCAGGGCGCATTCTCAACCGGTATAGGTGTGTTGATTCTTTTACACAAAACTGTGTTTCTGAGTAAAGTATTCGTTAAAATAATCGTTATAATTGCGGCACAAACTATGTTTCATGCTTTACTCTTAATGCCTGTCGTATTTTTCATCATTTCGTGTTGTATATATAAATACAAAAGAAGAAAAAGGAATATATTTTATAACATGTAATGAAGGGTTTGAGCATAGACAAATAAACATATTAATTGGTTTATATAAACTAATTTACTTTTCACGGAAAGGTTTTGTACTCCAGTGGTATAGAATATTTTAGTTTCTTTTATATGAACTAATTTTAGTTAAATACAGAGGAAGATTGTCAAAATACAGTTCAAGATTGCTTAATAAAAGGTTTTCTGTTTATTATAATATTGTTGTATTATTTGTTATAGCTATTAACTGCTTTACGTAATGATGCCAAAACTATCTCATTTTTTCCAATTTATGGGAAAATTTCGTTTGCAGATTTGAACTCACTAACTGGATTTGAAAAGACTTACTCTTTGATTGATAAATTAAAAATTCCCACCTTGCACTACCCAGTAACCACTGTCAGTAGGTCTGAATTTTTTAATTTATCACTTCAAGAATTTTATCTAATCAGTTACCAATGGGTATCTTTCTTCCTAAGAAATATTTCTGGATCACTCACGACAGGTAAAGTTTTCTAATCGTCGAAAAACTAATAATCATTCTATTTTTCTGTTACTTAAGGCGTTATACTCCTGTTACTCGTGGAGTTAGTTTTATACTAGTGAACTTTCGATTAATCAACTGACCAATTTCCTTTAAGTGATATTATTATATTTGTAAATAAATATCTTCCAACTTTCGAAAACGAAAAGAATTGTATAGTTAGTGGAAAAACCTTTCTCTCAAAAATACAAGATGAAAATACTTTGTATCGATAAGAGGTTTATTGGGGAAGTTTAAACAAATTAAAGCATCGATGCTTTAATTTGTTTAAACTTTAGAAATACAGCCAGTCCTTTACTTACGAACATTCGACTTACGAACTTTCGAAGTTACGAACAAAGCCGACAGATGGCGGGTTAACCATAGCGTGAGTAGAGTACCTAGAGATCAGAGTAACAACACACGAGTCATCGCCGCTATGTTCTGTCGATCGACTGTCATCACGTGGTTTATGGGTTTACATTAAGAAATAACAATTTTTTTAGTTTAATAAAGCATTTTATTCGTAAAAATGTTTTATTAAACTAAAAAAAATCGTCATTTTTTAATGTAAATCCATAGACCACGTGATGACAGTCGACAGAACATGGTGGCGATGACTCGTCTGTCGCTACTCTGATATCTAGGTACTGTAAGCGAGAGAGGTAAGTGAGAGGCTCTTAGTTGAGTTTGGACTGCAGTCGTGTGTGGTGTCATTTGTTTTCTATTAAAGTGCAGTTGGTTATTTTTTATGTACAGTACAGTCAAGTTTATTTTTGAAGTTTTACGTTAAAAACATTAACAGTACATACATACGTACATTTGTAGTTGTTTTAAATGACTAATTTTAATTAATAATGTACGGTACATGTGAATTTATACTTCCTTTTAACAATCTTAATTCAACATCATTCAAGTAGCCTAAACTTTACATAATTGTAAAAACAACGTTGTATTTGAGTTTTTGCGCCAAACATTGTTTTTTCGAGTTACGAACTTTTCGACTTGCTAACGACCTGTACGAACGGATTAAGTTTGTAAGGAGAGGACTTACTGTACTCTACACAATACTTTAGAAAATACAGCTCTTACTGAAGAGATTAAAAGTAATATTAGAATTAAAGAAAAGAAATTTGAGTCTAATCTTTATGCCTTTTTTAAGCGTTCAAAATTTTGTTCGTAAAGCTAATTATTCGAAAAGTGAAGTTTGACTGTAATTATAATGTGCCGATGTTCATTTGTGAAATCACTTCGCTAAACTCTGCCTGAAAGTGTGAAATAAGATATAAACAGGTCGGCGTAAACTTAGAAACTTAATTTCTAGAACTAACTATAAAAGTAGGCATTTCTTCACTTCGTAACATAGTGGAACACAATTATTATAACAGGAAATGTGAATATGAGCAACGTTCACGCAATTGCGCATAGAAAACGAGCAATTATTTATTGTGACATCGTCACAATGTCGGTCGGGCTGAAATTATTAATCATACTTTTTTAATTAATTTAATTTAAAATATATACTATCCCCCTCTAATTAGTAATGTTTTAGCTTTGTACATCAAATTTCTCGTTAGCAATAGAGTCGTGCCGGACATCTAACCAACACATTTCAAAAGAAAATTTTTGAATTGAAATAAAGTGACTTTCAGTTTGCATAGAAAGTTTATATATAGTTAACCTGGGCTTCTTGCGGGTATAATCACCATGCCCAACGATCAAAGGTGCAGCCATTGCGCCAAGTTCTGAAAAAGCTACTTCGCATAAGCTGGCCACAGATTAAAGAGACACAGAGGATCAACCCCATATACTTCTTGTGTTAAAGCAAGTCAAAGACCCGACCAATCAATGAGGGGAATACTGATTCAGAAATTAGTGGCCCCGAGATCGCCAGGCGTCATTAGAGGACACGACACGAACCTTCGATGACGTTGTTATTCAAATTAGATTTCAGATTTCAATGCTTTTCTCGGTAAGATACTACTTCCGTTTTTTTGTAGTCGTCATAACTGAATTTAAATCAAATTAATTACTAAAAACCGGTTAAATGACATTCGCGTAATATAAATGTCATCCACGAATCCGTGTTTAAAGGTGCTTAACTCAAATTAAACAACGAAAATTTATTAATGTAATATTGTATACTAGCAAGTAGGCCCGGCGTTGCTCGAGCAAAAGTAACGATAGCGAAGATTAAGATAGTCACTATAGACATTATAGTCACAAAAAAGAGAGTAATTTCTTCAACGAACTAAGTTTCTCTAAAGAAAGGTCGAATTTGAAAATCGAATGTTCTAATATTGTTCGATTTTCACGACGTGTTCTGATTATATCCTTCGATTTTCATCGAATGTTCTAAAGAAGAAAGGTCGAGAAAAACCGAACTAATCTGTTTAAATGTGAAAATCGAATATATTTTAACATATTACTCTTTTTTTTTTTTTTTTCTTTTTTTCCAGAGCCCGTAAATCTTGCACGTCGCTTTGTCTTGTTCTCCATTGTTACTTAACACTTTGGAATTTATATCTGGTACTCTAACTGTGCACCAAATTTCAACTTTCAACTCCTAACCGTTTTAGCGAATATTAAGATTATTACGTTATAGTCAACCTTACCCGTTTTCACAGAATGCAAGAATTGGGTCCTCCCTGTTTCCAGACTTATTACAGAATTTTTAGATAGGTCTAAAAATATGTTCGATTTCGAAAAAACTGCATCTGCGTCTTGCACTTCGCTTTCTCTTAACACTTCCATAAACGATGGAAGTGTTAAGACTTAATCCTGTCCCTCTCCCCCGTGGGGAGAGATTTCGAAAAATTTCTTCTTAGTGTGCGTTCTCGTGATGTACCCTAACTATGTACCAAATTTCAACTTTCAACTCCTAACCGTTTGTGCTCTTAACATTTCCATTGTTACGTAACACTTCCATTGTTGACTCTTCCATTCTTAACGCTTCCATTGTTGACCCTTCCCTTGTTACTTAACACTTTTATTGTTACGTAACCCTTACATTGTTACTTAACATTTTTATTGTTGATGGAAGTGTTAAGACTTAATCCTGTCCCTCTCCCCCGTGGGGAGGAATTTCGAAAAATCCCTTCTTAGCGTGCGTTCTCGTGACGTACCCTAACTGTGTACTAAATTTCAACTTTCAACTCCTAACCGTTTGGGCTCTGCACTGATTATTATTATTATTATGTTGGGTTAAGTGAGATATACTCGGTTAACACCGGTGGCTGTGTACTATGCCGGACCAAAGTCAAGGCATAGTAACCAAAACAGAAATTAAAGAAGTGTATCAGTGTGTGTGTCTGTATTCAGGAATTTTCTCACAATATGACATGTATTCAATATAGTGGCCTTCTGTAGTGTGATGTATGTGTTTCTATTCAATTCTAATGTGCCCAGGCTTTTGTGTAGTGTGTGTGGTATGACACCTGTAGAAGAGAGAACGACAGGTAGAATAAGCACCCTATCCATCCTCCACAGATGCCTTATTTCCTGGGCGAGTTCTGTGTACTTGCTAATTTTTTCAGTGCATGCGTTTTGTATATTGTGAGTGTTTGGAATGGATATGTCTATAATGTATGTGATTTTATTGTGTTTGTCAATGAGTGTAATGTCTGGTCTGTTGTGGTAAATTGTTGTATCTGTGATTATGGCTCTGTCGTAGTACATTTTGTGCGTGTTGTTTTCCAATACTGTCTGTGGAATGTATTTGTAGTATGGCTCGTGGATGTCTACTAATTTGTGTTTCTTTACAAGCTCTTGGTGTATTATATTTGCTACTTGATTATGTCTGTGTAGATAATCTGTCTGTGCCAAGAGCTTGCAACCAGAGGTGATGTGTTGTATAGTTTCTGGCATAACATGACATTTTCTGCATGTGTCATTTGTGAGTGTTGTATCTTTGAGTATGTGTTTTCTGTAGTTTTTAGTATTTATGACCTGATCCTGTATGGCGATCATGAATCCTTCCGTCTCCCCAAAGAGGAATCCCCGAGCTAACCAGCTGTTTGACGCAGTTTTGTCAACAAAATCCTGGGCCAGATCATAAGGATGCCTGCCATGGAGTGCCTTCCGAGCCCACGATTGCTTAATGGTGTCTATGCTTTTTATATGTTGTGTTGTGTCCATATGATGTGAGTGTAAGTTTAATGGTGTGTTATTTGAGTCTGCTAGAGTTACTGCTTTATGTAATTGTGATATTTCTTGTTTTTTATACTCTCGCAGTGACTGTATTTGTTTGTAGTGAAGGTTAACTATGTCAATCAGGCTTATTATTATTATTATTATTATTAACTCGTCTCGATTATATATATAGATTATAATATTAATATTCAATTTAATATGTACTAATAATAGGTAGCCAGTCAATTAAAATTAAAAATAATAAAATAATAATCAAAACTCTAGTTTTTACACAGAAACTGAAACTGAAATTAAAAATAAAATCAAATCAAATGAAACATAATATTTGGGAAATGTTGATTAATGTATTTCTTGATTTGGTTATATTTTATCTTGGCAGAGTTTATTTATAAAACCGTTTTGTAAAGTTGTAGTTTTAGTTTCGGTTGGCGATGACAGAACATTTCACTTTTAATATAGGCTTATTTAAATAAAATAAAATGGACATATCATAGATCAGTGATTCTCAAAGTGGGGGTTGCGACCCCCAAGGGGTCATGAAAAATATTTGGGGGTCGCTGAAAAATTGATTCCAGGTCAATTTTTTTTCAAATATTTTATAAATTTACTACGGATTTATGTTTAGAAATAATAGAAATAAAAAATAAATAAAATAATTTTTACTTAAATAAATTGCACATATAAATAATGAAAACAATATAAATAATTAAATACGAGCCTAAAAAATTAAATAAATTAAAAAATTTCCAACGTCATACCTAGTGGAAAAGGGTTTTAGTGCGGTTTCTCAAATGCTGACTAAGCAAAGAAATCGCCTCAACAATTGCCAACAAGGTGACTTAAGATTATATCTGTCAAAATTAGAACCCAATATTATTAAACTTTGTCAAGATCGCCAACCTCAAGGTTCTCATTAAAATTTCATTTAGTTTATTATTTCTTTGTTATGTTAAAATTAAAACACATTACTTTATGTATCTTACTTTTTTTGTAAATTAAATTAAATTTATAACTAATAAATGTTATTCTACTATTGTTCCTTTCAAATTTCTTTGGATATATCTTACTAACGCCTAATGTAATCTACCTTATATTAGGGATTATCGTACAATTTTTATCAGTTAAAATTTATAGGGGGCGAATTAAGAAGCGGGTCTTACAAAGGGGGCGTTTGGTCCAAAAAGGTTGAGAAACACTGGCCTAAACTATAATAGAACAGCGATGTCATTTGGAACGGTGTTCGCTAGTAGCGCTGCATCTGTAGGCAAGTCGCGTTAGAAATACAGTAGAGCGTCGTTCATCCGAAAACCGAACAACCGAAAGCGTTTCAGTTGGCAAATTCGAATTTCCGCTAGTGCTGTGGCGCTGCAATATTTGGCTATGTCTTGGGATACTCCGATACTATTTTACTTGATATGCATTTTTAGCTGGCAGCACTGGCGCGCCATGAGAGGTTACTTAAGGACGCGCCAGTATTTGAACGAGACATTTTTCGCATCGTGAGTGGTAAGTTTTGCTTGTTTTTCTGAAGACTGTGTCATCATGTGGTCTATGGGTTTACATTAAGAAATAAATGATTGATATTTTTAATATCACTTTTATAGCATTTTACTCATCAGTTGTTTTGGTAAGTGGCTAAAAGAGCAGCATCCACATGTTCCATACAGGATGGACATATAAATGATCTCATCAGCCAATCGTCAATGCAGTCAGTGTGATAGATATGCATGCATGGCAAGAAACATACAGGATCACCTATTATGAACTCTCCCATACAAATAACACATTCTCTGTTCTTCTTGCTTCCGTCATAAATACCAGTTGGAAGATGATGAATAAGACCAATTCTTTTGGCAATTTTAACTTGTTTCTCTTCAGTTAACTGTGAAGCTGGTCGACTCACATTAGGTGATGGATAATAAACAGGCACAGTTACAGCCGATTCCTGGTTGTCATAGGGTGGTTGAAGCGAATGTTGGTCAGCAGACGACGACGACTCCCTTGTAGTTTGATTCTCCCTCAAAAGGGAAATATCGTCAGATGACACGGATTTTAAACAATTCCCCATTTTTTCTTATTTTCAATCGATATTAAAATAAAAAGACGAGACTCCATCGCTGAATGACAAAGAAGACTTTTTTTTTTAAATCGGAACTTTTTGCTGAATCGGAACGTTTTGAGATTAGATTAACTTCCAAAATATAATGTTTTTTGTTTTTATATTTTTCAATATATTTATTTTGTTTGTGAAAAATAAAGAAATAATTTTTTAAAAAAATTTCGTTAGTCTTAACATTGACAAAAATTCAACTCAAAGCGACACGCAATGGAGAGAAATTTCAACATGTAATAGATTTAAATTAACCCCCTCCCTCCGAAATGTTTTTCTACACATAAAAATTTCAAAGGATTCCCGAAGAATGAGTATGTGTAGAAAAGCATCCCGGAGGGAGGGGGTTAATTTAAATTCAGGAAGAGTTAATTTCTTTTGTTTAATTAATCTATTCCATGTTAAAATTTCTTTCTGTCGCGTGTCGCTACTAAAATATTCACTTTTATCATAATAATTATTATCGTATTATTTATAATATCAGGCTAAATTGTTCAATTAGTTACAGCATGTGCAACGGCATTCAAAGTATGAACAATAAAATATACGGGAAATTACATTTGCTGCCTATATTTTGGCAAATACTTTTTCACAGTCGTCACTATAACAATAAGAAGATCGGTAATAAATTTATGCCGATTTCTTTAAACAACAAACTAAATTTTATCTTTAAATTGTATTCTTAATTCTTTACACTATTTCATTTTTTTCTTTCTATATGAAATCTGCAAATCTTTGTCTTTTCCTTCCAAAGACGACGATACGATGTTGATAGAACCGTGTTTAAACCTTTCTTCTGTATGTTTTCATACTCTTTTATTATTATATATAATAGAGATTTCAACGACTAAATTGAATTTCTATATATATTTTCTTTTTTTATAAGGTCTGGAATATTTGACTATCTTTTACAAATTGCAAATATTTATTAATAAATCTTTCACTGGGATGATTTTCTCTCTTTACGATTAAAAACAATTTCAATAATACTAGGAATAAATACAATAAAAGAAGTTTCAACAAATATATAAATATTTAAATAATAGTTAAAAACAGTTTCAATTTGATTCCTAACCTTTATGTAAATTACAGCCAAATATCGAAATTTTAAACACAAAAGTTTATTTTACAAACCTCAAAAAATAATTGGTTTGGCATCCTTTGCGTAGTCCATATACAAACTTTGATGCGAATCCGATGGAAAAAATATTCAAACCCATAGTATACATCAATTACATAAATTTAAATTATGAATCTGTTTTAGACGCCAAGTATACTTTCTTTAAACAAAAAATCGAAAGATAATTTTTCACAGACCATTTCAGACAATAACAATTATGCCATAATCAATTCGCGTGTTATTACTATTGTTGTTTTATTACAGAAATAAATTTGGAAAAATAGAAAAAATAATTTTAATAAATACTCCAAAACTGGATAAGATTTCATTAAAAGCATGAACTAACACTTGTAATACAGTTAAAATGAACCAAATTTACTATAAGAACAAACACTTTCATCTGTCTTTAACAACCATCTTTAATAAATTACGAAAAGTTAAATAAAGAAAATTCAAAAAATAAAATATAAATTAGTTCTATTTTATTTAATATGTTTAAAGACTTCTATTATCTTTAAATGTTATCAGATAAGCCCGGCGTTGCTCGGGCAAAAGGTAACGATTGCGAAGATTAAGATTATTACATTATAACCAATTTTACCCATTTTCACAGAATAGAAGAATTTGGTTCCCGTGTTTCCAGGCTTATTAGAGAATTTTTACATAAGTCCAAATGTATGTTCAATTTTCCACAAAATCGCAAAAAACCGCATCTGTGCCTGTAAATCTTGCACGTCGCTTTCTCTTAACACTTCCATTGTTAATAATTCCCCCGCAAGGGGGAAGTGTTAACAACCTCGTCCCCGCTGGGGGATGAGGTTATCGAAAAATCGAATCGAAAAATCAATATCGAAAAATCTCTTCTTAGTGTATGTTCTCATGACGTACCCTAACTGTGTACCAAATTTCAACTTTCAACTCCTAATCGTTTGGGCTCTGCGCTTATTATTATCATGTTGGGTTAAGTGAGATATACTCGGTTAACACCGGTGGCTGTGTACTATGCCGAACCAAAGTCAAGGCATAGTAACCAAAACAGAAATTAAAGAAATGTATCAGTGTGTGTGTCTGTATTCAGGAATTTTCTCACAATATGACATGTATTCAATATAGTGGCCTTCTGTAGTGTGATGTATGTGTTTCTATTCAATTCTAATGTGCCCAGGCTTTTGTGTAGTGTGTGTGGTATGACACCTGTAGAAGAGAGAACGACAGGTAGAATAAGCACCCTATCCATCCTCCACAGATGCCTTATTTCCTGGGCGAGTTCTGTGTACTTGCTAATTTTTTCAGTGCATGCGTTTTGTATATTGTGAGTGTTTGGAATGGATATGTCTATAATGTATGTGATTTTATTGTGTTTGTCATTGAGTGTAATGTCTGGTCTGTTGTGGTAAATTGTTGTATCTGTGATTATGGCTCTGTCGTAGTACATTTTGTGCGTGTTGTTTTCCAATACTGTCTGTGGAATGTATTTGTAGTATGGCTCGTGGATGTCTACTAATTTGTGTTTCTTTACAAGCTCTTGGTGTATTATATTTGCTACTTGATCATGTCTGTGTAGATAATCTGTCTGTGCCAAGAGCTTGCAACCAGAGGTGATGTGTTGTATAGTTTCTGGCATAACATGACATTTTCTGCATGTGTCATTTGTGAGTGTTGTATCTTTGAGTATGTGTTTTCTGTAGTTTTTAGTATTTATGACCTGATCCTGTATGGCGATCATGAATCCTTCCGTCTCCCCAAAGAGGAATCCCCGAGCTAACCAGCTGTTTGACGCAGTTTTGTCAACAAAATCCTGGGCCAGATCATAAGGATGCCTGCCATGGAGTGCCTTTCGAGCCCACGATTGCTTAATGGTGTCTATGCTTTTTATATGTTGTGTTGTGTCCATATGATGTGAGTGTAAGTTTAATGGTGTGTTATTCTAGTCTGCTAGAGTTACTGCTTTATGTAATTGTGATGTTTCTTGTTTTTTATACTCTCGCAGTGACTGTATTTGTTTGTAGTGAAGGTTAACTATGTCAATCAGGCTTATTATTATTATTATTATTATCAACTCGTCTCGATTATATATATAGATTATAATATTAATATTCAATTTAATATGTACTAATAATAGGTAGCCAGTCAATTAAAATTAAAAATAATAAAATAATAATCAAAACTCTAGTTTTTACACAGAAACTGAAACTGAAATTAAAAATAAAATCAAATCAAATGAAACATAATATTTGGGAAATGTTGATTAATGTATTTCTTGATTTGGTTATATTTTATCTTGGCAGAGTTTATTTATAAAACCGTTTTGTAAAGTGGTAGTTTTAGTTTTAGTTTCTAAATCATTAAAGTGACAGTTAATACAATCGTTGATATTAAACGTCATTTATGAGTAAATAATGTTTCATATTTAAATTTATAGTATTTACAAGCAATTAAATAAAAATATCTTATTTATTCCGTATATCTTAGCATTCCAATATGTAATAAAAAATGAGCGCATCCATTTCCAAGTATTAAGACATTCTTCGTTTCACAGATACTAACGCCGTTTATAAAAAAACTCAATAGAGCCATTTTGTTTCTCTCTTGGCACAGAACATTTTATGCCCAGAACACTTTTAGGATGCATATTTCTGAGATATTTAAAGCAACTAATTAAAATGTATATATTTAATAAATGTTGGTTTTTTAAAAATTGATCTGTTGGAAGCAAACATTATTAGTGGCCTTATTGTAAACTGAATATGTAACTAGGATAATGAATATTATTGATCTGTTTTTCATAACAGTATGTTATATAATTATCGATTCATCTCATATATATGTCTCGGAAGCGACTTTTTATCTCAAGAAACTATATATATAATTATTATGTTACAAAGACGTTCGAACCTACGTTGTTATTTCCATGTGAATGTTGCTGTAGAAAAGTTGCAAAATTTAACGTTTTATAACGAAGAATTTGAGTCTTTTTTCAACAGTTTGAGATATTCCTCAGCCGAATATGAACCTAACAGAAAGGTATTTAAAGAACTGGAATCCATTATTATGAAATTTATGTATTTACGGATTGAGAATTCAGCAAAAAGGATTTCGGTTTCATGGTGTTGTAGTGTTGATATTAATGAAAGAAATAATATTTCTTGATATTTGCACATTTTTTTTTTGTAATAATAAGAAAATATAACTTTATTTCTGTATGTTTTGCTATATTTATTATTGCTGTAAAGATTATTATTATCACCAATTTTTATCATTTTCACTTCAACAAACAAACGCTTCTTAAGCAGCTGGGTATATTATTTTGGATATCGTCAAGTAGCGGAGTGAATTATGGAAAATTAACCATAAATATCGGCTTAGTTTGGTTTCATTTTCTTCTAAGAAATATTCTCATTGTTTATTCGAGAACTCATCAAAGACGATACTCTTATAACTTGTATTGCTATTTTTACAGGCTCAATATTTAATTTTTTCTTTATCATGCCACAGAATTTGCTGTTCACGAATTTCGATATCGTTTGCCAGGAGTTAGAAAATGCTTTCAAGCAACTAAATTAAAATGAACTGAAAATAAATGACAAAAAACGAAACAACTATCGTGTCATCTCAAGAGCCAGCGAATTAATTGAAAGTGCAAACGTTATTCAAAACGTTTATTCACTTCTATTATTTTAGTGGACGATTTTAATTGTAGGGTATATTGTAATACCTGTTCAATATCTCATGTATTCGTTAGATTCTTTAACTTGGATTCAATATTTAGAATCATTTACTATTTCTTGCTTGCCAGTTTACTTTTATATCAAAATTTGCTTCTCCACTACTCGTGTTTCGAAATAAACGAAGAACTTTTATTCCTCATTGTTTAAAGTGTGTAATCCGCACGATGATAAAACTATGGACTATATGTTTAGAATGTACGTAAAATCTTTTCAAGAAATACCACGTTTTTCTGCTTGGGATATGTTTTATGTAAACAAAAGCCTTGTACTGACCATCCGAGTTTTTTCTTCACTTATCTTGTAATCTTATATCAATTTAGCAATTTGAATGGTAACTAATGATAATAGTCTAAAAACTGGCATCATCTTAACAGTTGTGCACGAAAGACGTTTGCAAATTAAAAATACAAAAAGGATATACTTGCAGCTGAAGAAATCAATCGTAACAAAGTTTACAGATAAATAGGAACGAAGATAAATAAATTGTAGTTATGATGAGTTCGTTTAATGCTATTTTGCATTGTTTTTGTTGTACCTCAACTATATCAGTGTTTATAATTTGTTTGTACTTTGCATTTAAAGTTTCCTTTCATTTAAGATTATAAATTACTGGCAAAAACCAAAGCTTTGTCTATACTTTAATAGAGAGTTATAGAGAAGCGAAACATTCACAGAACAGTAACTTCTAACAACTCTATGTTGACTGAAAAGAAGGAAAATCGCTTAGCTGAAAAGGACAAACTTTTGCTTCTATGTATTTTTATCATTTCTAGTTTGGTAAAAATTCTTCTTAAAACGATGTTTATTGCTTATATATAGAATGTTATTATGGGATTTTACGCAAAGAAAACTTTTTACATTACAGTAAATTTATTGTCAATTTGAGTAGCTGAGGAACTAAGTAACAAATCGACAATTTGAAGGAAATTTTGCACGTTAACAGAAGTAATAAAATGGCGTGTTTTAACGGAGGCTAAATTTTAAAATTCGATATCGAACGAGAGATATCGGGAGTCAAATGTCATTCCCATGTTGTCATTTAAAAAATTTTGTTCTTCTCTAAGCTCATCTTGTTGCTTAAATGTTTAGATATTGTCATTCATGCACTACACTGATTATCAAGTTTTTAAACAATTAAATATATTCAAATAAAGCTTTAATATGTAGTATTAAGAAACAATTCTAATACATAAAATAAAATAGAATATATAAATATAATAGTAATATAGAACGAGCAAATAAGTTTTTGAATTATAATAACTTGAAATTAATTAAAGCTGATATAACTAAATAAGTAATAGTAATGGATATTAACAATTACAGTTTCATAGTAGACGACACATTAAATAATAATAATAACCTGTTACAAATGTTTAAAAATAAGGTTAATCGCATTTAATTCCCGGACTTCCTGAAAATTAGTGCATGCCGGAGTGGCTCAACGTAAAAACAATAAACTGCAATTGATATATTTACATTCAAAATTATCAAACAAGTCAACTAAGTAAGTTTTTTTACTTAGTTAGTGCATTCTAATGAATAAAGATTTCAATCTGTAATTCGAAAATACCGCCCTTTTGAAAATGCTACCTGAAGCTACCGCCTTATTGCCTCACCACACGCGCTGACCCTTAGCAATGTGGACTTTAATAATTCATTGTCAATTAATCAAAAGGATCATTTTGTTATTAATTGTTAAAATCTTTCGATAAAGTATTGTATTGTTATAACATTTTTACATTGTTTTATCAATAATATAATAATTAACAAATGAAAATGGATAAGCCGTTAAACATTATGAAAACATTACTTAAAGGGATGAAGTTATGTATTCCATGCCTTACAAAAGAAAATAAATGCAATTCTGTTATGAATGAAACCGAATTTAGGATGGCGTTTTATTTGAAACAATTCAAAAAGTGGTCACCGAACACGGGCAACAGATCTTCCGATTTTCAAGAAAAAAGAAAAGCCATTCGATATTTATCCGAAATTTGTTTTAAATGGAATATACAAGAGAAAAATACAATACTAGAATTATTACATCAATTATTCAAGCATGATATATATTTTTATAATATTTTTATTAATGTTGCCACTGTTTTACAGTTTAAAAACGATCCAAATGAAAATGAAAAGTATGCACACCTCAATTATTTTTTGTTGCAAACTAATAGATTACGCATAACTTTTGGAGTTGAAAATCTTCGATTTGCCGAAATTGCATTTTACATCAGATACCGTTCACGAAGTCCGTCTAAATTTTGTCTTGGAGCAATTCTGAACTGTCATCCAACTCTTCTCCTACTTTTGTTGCAACACGGGGCATTAACTAAATGGATGTTTACCACAAGACAGTGTAATATAAATCAGAATAATTACAAATATCTAATTTATTTGATACTTTTATTATGGAGAGAAAAAAGATTTGGGTACAATAATGTAGAATTGGTAAGTGTCATGAAGACATCGCACATCGTACCTGAACTCATTTCGAATGCCAATTTGTTACTAAGAGCTGTGCCTAAGTTGAGGAATGCGTGCGAAATATGTGATAAGGAAGAATATACACATAATTTTCAATTTGAAAAATTAATAGTACCGCATATTGTTGATAAATTTAATAAATTGTTACCATCGTTAATAGAAAGATACTTGAAGCCCGCTAAATTGCAGCATTTATGTCGGTGCGTTATCAGATATCGTCTTTGGTTGAATTGGAAACTGCCATGGGGAATCGAATTATTGCCCTTGCCAACATTTTTGAAGAATTACATCAATTTATTAATTGATTAATAACTTTTTCCTGCAAATTTATTTCTTGCAATGCAATATGTGGAATTTTCTTTTCGTAATTTGAAGTAAGCGTTACTTGATGTTTCTGATGATAAAAATTTTAATTTAATGAGAATATTTGTTTATGCAAATTCTGTTGATTCCTTATTTAATAAATTTAAACAAATTGAGGAATAAGAAGAAATTAAGCGTTGAATGTTTAAACATTATGAACACCTGAATAAAAGGTATCATTGTATAATTATGCTCAATTTTATTTTGGTGACTGAGATTTTCTAAATATTATTTTTGTATTTCCTTACAATCCATCCTGCTAAATATTATAATTCATCATTTTTTCATTTATGTAATAGATTTCCATCTACATTTTTTTCAGATATCTTACACTAATCATTATCATTTACAGTTACACTGCATGAATTTTCAGATATTGCTTGTTCTAGACGTATCTAAAACTTCTTGCAGTAAATCTGCCTCTTCAAACATTTCATTCATTAAATGATTTTCAGATATCTTTGGTGTTTAATTTATTCTGTAATTGTTACAACAATGACGAGGCAGTTCTTTATCTTAGAATTAAACTTTATTCTAATCTAAGACTATATATACACTCGTTCAATCATCCGCACAAACCTCATTAAGACAGCTCTATACAGATGCGGAGCCAGGCGGAACTCTGTGCGAATAAATAGAATTGAAGGAGAAAGAGAGAGAGATGCTTATCTCTAAGACACATCGAAGAGGCATCGCTAACTCTCTTCCTCTTAATTATCGGAGACAATTCAAGGCAATCGTGCTTGTTAGATTTACCTGATTAGATATTTATGTCCTTAGGCGGAACGTGTTAATAATAATAATAATTATTATTATTATTAAATTTTTCGAAAATAAACGAAAAATTAAGTAATTGTTTCATCGTAAGAATACTTAATTAACATTTTTTCCAGCGCTTATATCTTTTGTCGTCTTATTTAATATACAGAAATTTTTATTATTTTAGAAATGTAGTTATGAGGAAAACATCAAATTATAATTTAAAAGTGTTAAATCTATTTATAACTTTGTATTCTTCGTAAATATGCTTTGTTTACTTATTTTTGAATATAATTTTATGTTTTTAACTTTTTTGGTAAAATACAAAAGACAGTCAAGGAGTTTAACGGTTAGCTTACCTTTTCGTCTGTTTCACTTACTCGGAATAACTAACTAAAGCTTTAAAATGAAAACGCTAAAACATTTGACTTTATAATGACGTTTTCGCCCAATTAACAATATAAAGACACAAAACAAAAACATTAACCTAATTTTCTTATGAAACCGTGTCTTGTTCTATAATTTAACGAGAATGAATAAAGATATCTGATAGAAAACTTGCCAAGTGTCTTTGAAGAAAAAACACACAACATTAGTGTTTATCAAGTCTAAACTAGGTTAATGTTACCTTAGTTAATCAAGATGGCGGCTCGTCTCTAATTCCAGTAAGGAAACAGTGGGACGCACGTTCTAATTTAACCTAACTCATTCTAATAAACTACCATAATTATTAGCAACCAAATTATTAGAATAGATTAGGTTAGGTTAGGTTAGAACGTGCGTCCCACTGTTTCCTTGCTGGAATTAGAGACGAGCCGCCATCTTTGCTACTTAAGGTAACATTAACCGAAAATTAAATTAATTGACAAATAATGTTAAAATACCAATCAGTATGTAAAAGTTACGAATCTTGGCTATAAAGTTTCGTCTCCCCTTTGTTTATTTTATTTCTATTATGTTTCTCTTTCTTTCTTTTAATGACGACAACTAGAAAAAACTAGTTCTGCTCAGTCGCTTCGCTTGTTACCTCCCCTCCCCTTCATCTTAAATTCTTATAGTAGAATTTAACAAAGCTCGCGGAATTTCACGTCACGCAATGTTGCGCCAAATGAGGTAAGTATAACTTACATTTTATATTCAGTTATAAAGGACAGAATCAAACTGTATGCGTTTCACCCTACCAAATCTTATCTTACTCCAGAGCATGAGTAGAATTTTATGCCCTGGTTGCTAAATTCGGCAGGGCAACAGCGTTGCTGAAGTAGAAGTTGCAGGCATCACTGTGGTATTCGCTACAGCGATGACGAAACAACGCGGCATCTGTATAATTGGTTATAATCTCACTGTTCAACGAGTTGTGAATGCTAATAGATATAAACGTACTGTTTTGCCAGTGTTCGTTGACAAAAAATAACTGACATTTAACTAGAATACAAAAGTATTTTAATGCTCGATTACGATCAACAAGAGTTGTCATCGAACAAGCGTTTAAATTCTTATATATTTGGAATAAAATTTGAAATTTTATTATTGCTATACTGTTAAGTCTGCTTTATACATATATGTAAATTAGTATATACAATAAAACGGGTCTTTGTTTAGATTGCTGTAGTTGAGTGCGCTTCTTTCTCTGAATCCGAATCCCACCGCCTACAAACGCGACCGCTCGCGCAAAACGAAATTAGCGGACATCAAGATTTCTCTGTCTGTCTTGGAAGACACAGTGGCGTCAGAATCCGGACGTGGCATCGACAAAGTGGTTCCGAGCTTTCGGTCCCGTGGTGCAGAAGCATAACAGGCGCTTCGGGCATTGTCACAATTATATTCCTGTAATTACAGGAAAATAATTATTGAAAAAAAATTTCAGGTAATTTTAGTTCTTAAATTTATTTAAATTATGTTATATTAATAAGATTTTCCTATTTAAATATTTACTAAGAATTTTTTATGTTATAATTGATAACCATTTAAAGATTTAAATTTAAAACACGAATTTGAAATTTTAAATTAAAAATTTAATTTTTTTTTTAAATTTACATCGTTCTTCTGTACTACAAATTTCTGTAATTAAATTTATTGAAATCTTCGAAAAAATATAATGAAATGAAGGTAGAAGAGACCAGAAGTGTAAATGTGTTTTTGTCCAATCAACCCGTATATATAAACACAGATTTTTAATCCACCCTACGGGATAAAATGTGTTTTTTTATTAAATGCAATAATTACTTGTTCCATTAAATCGTTAATTTTCTAAAAATGTAACTGAAAAATACCATTTATCTTCTTAAAAAGCTTGGCTTTCTAATGAAGTAATAAACAAATAGCTAAAAACCAGTTCTTCGAATGAATAACTTATTTTCGCGAGACGTACTCATAAGGAAATTTAAGCGAAATTTCATTCATATCAGGAAATGTCGATTCTGCAATTAATAGATATCAGATTTTTAAAAGAAAGCTTATTTAAAGAAACTTTTATTCTCTCTCTTAATCTTAACGAATAAAAAGAACACAGGGTCTGAGTTTTAAAACAGCTTATATATTTGGAGGATTTATAGAGTATATATGCAAACATTTCCTTTGTATAAGGTATATTAGCGTTTTGCTGTTTTTTTTTTCTTTATTTGATAAAATAATGATTGATGTATTGTTTATAAAGTTGCTACAACACAATACTTTTGTATCTCTTTAATTCAATTTGCAGGTCTATTATTACATTATATACATGTAATAATAAATGAATATATATATATATAATCGCTTCAGACGTGTATGGTAGTGTAGAGTTGGGCAAAATGCAACATTTAAGGTTTTTCTGTTTGTAAAAATACAGAGTTGCAAAGGTCTGTAAAATCTGTAGACAGTCACAAATAATGGAAGAATAATCAGAATGAAATGCGATTTCCGAGGTAAGTATTGTCATCACGTGTGTTTTTCTTAACAGCTGAAAAATTAGTTCCAAATATCACCGATACGTGGCATTGATATACAAAATATAATAAATAAACGAGAAAGTGAAGCTGAATTGTCTAAAGCAGAAGTTCAAAATTTTGAGTTATTTTCTTTTTTGTCAGAAGATTCAGTAAGTGCATATACGTAGCCTTACTGTTATGAAGAGCTGGTTTAAATCTACACGGTTTGAATCTCGTTACTTGCGGTACTAGTGTCAGTTTTATGTACTTAACTTCCAGAAGTGAGTAAACAGTGGAAACTGAACAGGATGTTTTAATCTACTTATAAAAACATGGACTTAAAGAATGTAACAGTTGCCGAATTACGAAAGAAATTAAACGAATTAGGGGACAAGACAACAGGGACTTTTGGATATGTACACAAGCTTAAAGTAATAAGTATAAACTGATGCTTTTATAGTAGCTGGCTTTCGTTTTCGATCTTGTAACACAATTATGAAAACAACAATTTATTTTTAATTATTTAACTTCCATTTGTAATATACTTTTGAAATTATAGATACATAATCATAAACACAAAACAATTTAAAATTATTGTCATTAATGTTTGATGATAATTAAAATAATTTTAAATTGTTTTAAAATTAACTGCATTTTTAATTATAACAATTATAAGGACACTGTATTTTTAGAAAATTTCATATCATTTAATATTTAGTTGGAATTGTTTTCATTTGAATAACATTAAACACTCTATCAGGCATAGTTTGGATCGATTTTGTTTCAATTGGATATTTCTCATGCATCCACAAGTAGCACTTTTAACTGGTTTACTTGACAATAATGCTTTTTTTTACCATAAACTATTCTTGTTATTATGTTCCATAAATTTCCGTTCAGAATAAGATCTGGACTTCTAGAAAGCCAGCCTAATACTTTTTTATATTTTCATTAATAAACCAGATCTTAGTTAATTTTGATGCATGGAGTGGAGCATTAGCTCGTTGAAATATACAATTATTTCCACCAATTAAAGGTCCAAATGCAATTAAATTATTATATAACGTATCCTGATATTTTTAAGAATTCATTTTTTCATCAACAATAACAATATTAGTTTTCCCATTGAATCCAAAAGCATTTCAAACCATTACATTGCTACTTTCTAACTGATGACCCATTCTAACTTTTCATCTTAATCATTGGATTCATCATGCCAATAATCATTGAAACTAGCACTGCAGACGAAACAATAAATTTATTTTACTTGTGAAAGATACATGAAAGCGATAGGTGTCATATCTCGCAAGGAGTCACATTTAATGATTTTACTTGTTAGCATTTACAGTTTTTTTATGAAACTCATGTCTGCCTTCGAAATTAAGCCTTTTTCTATTTTATAATAATTAAAACTATATAAATTTTTTATAACAAAATGTCATAACAGATAGTGCCCCATACAATTTTCATTAATAATTCAAGTGTTATTTTTAAAATAAAATCTCATAAATGACAGGAAAGTTACGCAAGTCGTTGTTAGTATTTTTTTCAATATAAATTAAAACTTCTAGTGGCAACATTCTTTATTTAAAAAAAAATATTTCTAATATTAAAACTTTATTAAATAAATTGATTGGTTTTATATCAGAATTATTATCGACCCTCAAACCAGTATGTGAATCCTGACAATTTTTGAAAATAACTTCAAAATCTTTTTCAGATAACAATGAAATATCATATAAAACTTAAAATAATTTACTCTGATTTTCCGAGATTTCTGAAAATGTTACCACTATATCACTGAGAGAGTTTTAAAAATGACTTGAGCAAGGTACATAGAATACAGGCTCTAGGATTTTGATTTAAAATTCCAACCATTTCTGTTGTTTCTTTCACTAATTTCTTTTCTTATGTGCCCTTCCAGATAGTTTTTTTTTTAAAAATTCTCTGGTAAAAACATATCATATGAATATACAAATTCAATGGTGGAAGAATTCTCCAGTTTTTACAAAATTTATATTAACTTCTAAAATTAAAATGCAAGCCATCCAAACGCCGATAATTTTAAAGTAAAAGATTTTTAGAATTAAAAAAAACAACGAATACGACAATCTCATTTTATCCGAGAAGGTTACGTTTCGCTAATACGCCTCAGATAATAAAACTACGTAGATTATAAAAAACAGCCCCTAAGAACATGGTTGATCAATGATCAACACACCTTTAGCAGAAATGAAAGAAATTTTACTTAATAAATTTAAAAATTATAAATTCATCTGACCTATTAAGCATCAATTTACATTCAAACATCTGATAGCGAGTCTCCGTAATCAACAGAATGCAATTGAAGAGGGGAGGCTCAGGATTGGCCCCACTCGGATTTCACCGACTTTGATATATATTTTAATAAACCTATTACAAATAAGTAACAAAGCCACTCAAGCACGTGCGAGAAAAATACATTTAAAGTTTTTCATATTCGATATAACTAAGTTGGCAGATCTTCAATTTTTTTTTTTTCTACGCTATGCATGCGATGCTGGGATAAGCAATTAATACTTCCCAAGTTCTGCAGACTCATTAATATTAATTCTTAGTCTCATCGATTATATACATCCTTTACAGAAGATATTTTGAAAGTGACTACAGGCATTATTTAACATTTTCAGATTATTTCCAGGATCAAATTCAACTCGAATTATGTTGATTGGGCATATTTTCTTTTCATATTTGAAAATATATTTTCTAAAGTATAAAGATTCATTTTTATCTATTACAAATTTCATTTAGCATCAAATTTTAATAGATTATACACACAGTTCGATTAATTAACAGTAGTTTTCCATGAAAATATTTTTACTTAAATTACAATTATATTAAGTTTTATTATAATTTACCACCATGAATACAAAATACATTAAATTACTCGCGATTTTCATACTCGCGATGGTTATTTTTGTGCAAAACGTTCATTGGAAAATTCATAATTACAATTATTTTAATAAGTAGAAAACAAATAATTGTTGAACTTTTAACAATTCACAGATTTAGCAGTTAGCTGTGCAGAGCATATTTAAATCTATGAATTCATTAATTGATATTGCAGTACAGAATAACCGACTGCAATGCTAATAATATTAAGTACGACATTAATATTCAAAGGAAATGCTCTCCAAGCTGTAATTTCCGGTAGATCTTGTAAACATTTGACTGAGAATCGAAAGCACCATTCTTGTACCCATTTATCTCTGGAGGATAAAGAAACTTTGTACATAGCGCTGGATATATTTTTTGCCGCAGCTGTTATTCGCGAACAACTCAGACATATTTGGAAAAGGAAATAAAACGGAACTATGGTCTTATACATAACCTTAATGATAGGGACTTTGGTAATATTTAGACTTATTGTAGAAAAACAAACAGTAAGATTGCATCCCATATTAGCTGTCCAAAGAAATAAAACTGGCGAATAAGCCTCTACTGTGGAATTTACAATTTCCAAATTATAAAAGTAAATTGAGGATATAGAATGTAATTTTTCACGTAAATCTGTAGAAGCAATAATTTTGTCATGCAAACAGTTAAATGCATTTTCAACTTCGTTACAAAGTGAAATAACGAAAAGAAAAATTACATTAACAATCATTATTACAGTAAAAATAAAAATCAACAAGTTTAGAAAATATGAAATTATTCTTGAAATATTATTTGGTATATTTATTCCAATAATATCATTTGCAAATAATTCCGGAGATAATTTATCCTCTTCGCCATACGCGTACAGTGGAATTATATCGATGTTGAACAGTAGCAAGCAGAACCATACAAGTAACAAATTAACAATAATGCCTTTTCGTTTATCGCCACTGGGATAAGATGTTTTGAATACGTTTTCGACAAGTTGGAAAAGCTTTTCTTTTTTTATATGATAATGGTATAGTGTTATCAAATTTATCAAGAAAGACAATATCATAAAAGACATTAGGGAAATGTTCGTAAGAACCGAATTTCTATGCAGAAATATATTTATCGCTACTGATATAACACAAAAACTCGCAATCAGTAAAGAAATGCAGTTGCTAATTGTAAATCTTCTGTTTTTCAACTTCATTCCAAATAGGGCCATGTGCTTCAATAACATCTTCCAATTCTTCTGGGAAATTTTTCTAACTTGTTTATTGTTATCCATAACCGTGTTTGTTTAATTCTGTATTCTATAAAATTAAGTGTGAAATTATTTCATGCAAATTTGTGTCAATTATCAAACGTAACTTACGTTGAAAGTTATTCCTTATTTCCACAGCGAATTATTTGTAAAAATTACAGATAATGGCGGTAGGAAGGGGCTTCATCCAAATGAAACTGAACGAATGTAGCTGATTAGTTATTACATATTGTATTTAGTAATTTAAGCATATGCCTGTTTATCGATTAATATATAAAAGCAAAACGTTATTTAGGAAATTAATTAAATTTAAACAGCATGCGTGTATTGGAGAAAAATCATTACCACAACGACTTTCAGTTGTGTAAACATTAAAGTTATTTCTATTGTCTTCTTATATAACTTCATGCGAAAAACATTCTTTCGTTCGTGCAAAACATCCACGAATTTAAATGCATATATAATCTCATTTTTAAAATTTTATCTTTAAGCTCGTTTCTACAAACTTTGGCTATTTTGGTGGGTAGTTTAAAATCATTTATTTTTTTCACAACTTTAGTTGTTAAGTTTCTTCTTCAATTAGTTCGGTATCCTTATAATTAAATAATTGTTTGTGTCATGTTTTACTTTTTCACAAAGCATTAATTATTAGTTCTGTTTTATTTAATATAATTTTCTACTTTAATTTAACAAAAACATATGAAAAGATTTTAAGATTAAAGATTAAAAATTTGTTACATAAATGTTTGTTTCTATATATTGAAAACCAATTAAAATAAAATATTGAAAATATTATTCGTGACTAAACGTACAGTTTAAAACGAACGCAAGTCTCTGTAATATTTGTATTGATTTATAAATATTGACATAATTTTCGTTCAAACAATATCTACTGAACAAAATTTAATTTTGTACTTGAAAAGTGCAAACGTACGCATTTCTTGGAAAATTCGTGATTGGTTTTTATTAGTCAATAGAAAAGAAATAATAAAAGCTCAAATGAGAAATTAGAAATACACAATAAAAGAAAGAATTTCTTTCTTTTTTTCATTCTGATTGAATGAAATAATTCTTAAAATGAATAAACACGTGCCTCGTACAACACAGCATTCCCTGTAACATGGTTCGATAATTGAAGACTTCTCCGTAGTAGGCATCGGTGTTGGTTTGAGTCGACGAAAGCTTTATCTACGAGGCGGATGATATCTTGACATGGCTCTATTGCTGATATTCAAATTTTCAGTCGATAGTTCAGCATAAAATCGGCCCTCAAACTAATGAGGAGTTTACCGTAATAATAATGAATATGAATAGAGAAAGCTGGATGTGGAACTGCATCTTATATAAAAACGATTTGAAATTTACAAAAATTAATAAATAGTTTTCAAATCGTTCATTAATTAAAGTATTAGAATGTTTACATATAAACATGAAAACAATGACGAAAATTTAATATCATCAGTTGAAATTGTTATTAAATTATATATATCTAGCAGATGAACCCGGCGTTGCTCGGGCAAAAACAAATAACAGCAAAAATTAAAATTATTAGATTATTTCATACTTCTAACTCTTATATAATAGTATTTGATTTATATTTACAAAGGTTATACTCCGCAAGAGTTTATCACACCAAGTGCCCAATGTAACACATTTTAAAAATTCTTTAAATTATGTACAGAGGAATAAAGAATTTTTAAGATGTGTCAGATTGGCCACTCGGTGTGATAAATTCTTAACTGAGATAACCTTTGTTGCTATTTAAATCAAATACAGTAGAGCGTCGTTTATCCGAATCAATTGGGAACTGGGTTGTTCGGATAACCGATTATGTACGAAAAAATAATTTTACCTATCCGATGTCGAAATTTTTCTCCGTTGCGTGTCGCTTCGTGTTGAATTTTCGTCGATTTTAAGCCTAACGAAAATTTTTATAATAATAATCGAGGCTATTGTATTGTTAAAAATTATTTCTTTATTTTGTAAAAACAAAATAAATATATTGAAAAATATAAAAACAAAAAAATTATACTTTAGAAGTTAATCTAGTATCAAAAACGTTCGATTCAGCACAACACAGCCTGACTGGAAAGCTTTCGGTTAACGGCTTTCAGATAAACGACGCTCTACTGTACTATAATATAACGAACGTTAAAACGAAAATTATATAGTTTGGTTATTTCAGCCTTATCACGATACTCGGATGTTACAAAATGGCACAAATTCAATGGCAAAGTAAACAGGAATTGAAATTTGGAAACTAATTCAAGAAGGAAACGATAAATTACAGATGCTGATCCATCTTATTTATATCTTTTTTATGAATGTGACTTGCTTTTATGTGTATATAGCTCTATTCCTGCAGATCGATTAAATTTTTCGTATAATTTTCTCAGTAACTGCAGTATGTCTACTAATTGCAACGTTACTAGAGTCTTGGGCATTGTCGTTTTACACATCACTTGTAAGAACGCTTTTATTAACTGATATTGTGTCATTTTTATAATTACAAATTGGTACATTTCAGATCTATGATAATTTCATTTCAATTGGGAAATTCTATTCTTCTGCGTTCTCTCCGAAATCTAAGTTTAAAGTATTATTTATTATTATTCTTTTTAATTGTTTGATGTATTCGATGTAATAGATCTCATCAATAATTGATTTTAGATTATTTGTTTCGTGAAGAGATTTGGAGGGAGACATTTTGATATATCCATGGCAGGATTGTTTAATGTAAAGGAAAACTTTCTGATAAGGTTAAATATATAGAAGAATATTTAAATAGTATATTATGCAATTAGTTTATAGTATAGGCGATTATGGCATAAATAGAAGTTTTGCGCACGAAAAGAGCGAGTGGGCCAATTTCCATGAATGCCATAATCGCTAATTATGAACGAATTGTCATATAGTATTTTGTGGTTAGACTACACCTATAATACTATACCTATGGAGCCCAAAATCATGATACGCGCAGTGTTATAAAGCCGTGCCACGAAAAATTTTATGGCACGGGTGCCAAAAGCATTGTGTTTATACATGATTTTGAGCTCCATAAGTATAGTGTTAGTCAATAAGTATAGGTGTAGTCAACCACACACGTTATTATATATTAATATCTGTCATTTGAATATTTAGCCAGGTGTTATAAAATTTATATTGTCTCAAAAGTATTGTATCCATGTGTGAAAACAACGAGCTCTTTCCGTGTTCGAAAATGCAAATATTGTGAAAATAATAACATTTATAGTATATAATATAAGAGGTTCTTGTCTGAATGAATGTTGACGAATGAATCTCAAACATCGTGTATAAGAGATAACAGACTTATCACACTGCTACTGAAAACATCAAAATGACACTTCTATCACCAGAATGCAACTTTATTACCAGCATGCATTTCTGTACAAAAGACTCTAATCACACAGACATGAGTACATAATTATCTCATATAGAACTACATTAAATGATAGAATTTTTATTATAAACTGCCTTAAATAATTTACTATGAATTATTGTAGCCAATGTCTTATCACAATAAATTCTTAATGTGCATTGCGTTTTGGTGTAGATTTATAACAGATACTGTAACTGTATATATTCATGTATAATGACAAGGATCCTTTGTACCGAAATGCATACCACTTATAAAGTTGCATTCTAATAATAGAAGTGTTATTTCTATGTCATCAGTAGCATTGTGATAAGTCTCCGTTATCTCTTCTATACAGTGTTTGAGATTCATTCATCAACATTTGTTAACCAAAAATAAGATAAATAAAATATAAAATCAAGACAATATTTTCAAACTTATTTCGTTTTATATTTCGTTGTGTTTACAATTTAATCTACTTACATTTGATCAGTTGTTTACTTCTTTTCTGTATTAAAATATAAGTAATATAAATTTTCGTGAAATATTTTAAAGTATACACTTTATATTTTTCTTTTTTATTTATGTATTTAAAATCTTATGAACTATTTGTAGATGGCGAATGGCATTTACTCTGTTTTCTCATCTCTGATTAAACTAACGGGGGTTCTGGACAAGAAGAGATGCTCTTCACAAAACTGACAATCTTGCACTTACAAATGGAACAATTTTATACAGCAGTGCCAGAAAGAACCGTAGTTTACTGTAGCAAACGGACACAGGATATTCTTTTAGCAATTTTACTTCTGGAATATCCCTCCGAATGCAATGTAACAGTAGCAATTTTTTTTTTCATGGCTTCAGCTGTACGTATGTTGTCGTGACGACAGAAAGCTTATTTGGCAGATGCGTCTGGTTCATTGCGACGTGTTATTTATAGTGAAATGTGAATGATTCAGTAGCTGTATTGTTGTTACGTCATCGCAAGGAGCCTGTATGATGCGATCGTAAAGACAATTCGTCATTTTAGTGCACTCAGTGGAATCTATTTTGAGAAGTGTCTAACCATTTGTGGAGAATGTGGGTTCTTCTACCACCATTATAGTTAATTAATTTCAGCAGTTGTGTGGTAAAGTATTTGACGAGCGATTTAAGAATTTCAAGTAGAACTTTATATAACGTTTGCAAAATTCTATTTTTAAAAACTTTTGATATTTGGGCCTATCTTAAAATCTAATATATTTTTATTGTGTTAAATGTTTTAAATAAATTATTGACGTCTCAAAATGTATCTCGTATCATTATTATACCTGCTTTTAAAACTCAGTTGTTATCGCAAAGAGAAATAAATGTAAAATGTAAAATGAAATGCTTGATTATTTTGTTCATTTTTTATAGGTAAATCAATTTCCACATTGTTTAATTTATTCATCTTTTAAGAACATATTTGAAATACGTGTGAAAGAAGGAAAACTAGTGAGTGCGTTCACTGTTCCCTTTTATTCAATGTAGTAAATTAATTGAAATTTTTACTATTTGTAAATTAATTAATAGATTTTATTATATAGAGTAAAAACTGCTTAGGCGACCATTTGAATTCGATGGGCACCTGTCAAAACAGGCAAAAATTTCTGGCAGTGAACAGTTTATGCATAGAGTCTTCGTATAAGTAACTTGTATTAAACGACCACCCGTGTAATGCGACCGCCGAAAATCGATTTTTGATCCGAAACAACATACAACAACTGTAATAAGCGACCACTTCCGCGAATGTATCTGGTATAAACTATTGTTCGAATCCATCTCAACGTTTTCCCCTCTTAATATAATGAATTAGTTCCAACTCTTGTTCGAATCCACTTCGAATCCCACTCTTGAAATTAGGTGCAAGTGTTAATGAATAAATCTAGCTACAAAGGAAATTCATTTCAGTTTGTTCGAAAATGTCGGAAAAACGAAAAAAATGCCAAGTGCTGTCGTTAGAAGATCGTGTTATCAAAGAAAGTGAAAATGGTTTATCACAATGGCAATTAGCGGCGAAGTATAACTGTGAGAAAGCGCAATTTATTAAACTATACACCTATAGTATTTTCCTTAGGGAATATGCACACATACTTTATTAAAATACATATATTTACAGTTAAAATTTTCCGATAGTACACTGAACGGCACTTAGCCTTCATTGATAGTTTTCACCAGATTTTCTTAATCTCGTTCACATATTAAAATTTTCTTTTGTTTTTTAAAAACATTTATACAATAAAATATTTTTTAAAATATTTATCTATTGTATGTTTTACATAAATTTATATTATTACATTTTTACTGAATTTTCGCGTCTACCTTCTAATTTACATGATGATACATAATTTTTTCTTCCTTTTATAATTAACTTGTTTATACTTCTTTATAATATTCTTAACCAGTTTTAATTAATCTCTTAACGTAAAACTTCTTCAATGTTTACTCATTTTCACTAAGTTTTCGACCTGTCATGTTACAAGAATGAGAAACCGTGGAAAAATATATTTTGCCCAGCAGAGAGAAAAGGCAACCGAATCTCTTCTAGCCATGCACTGAATTAAAGTAAACAAACTGTAGGGAAGAATCCTCCCGACCACTCTAGGCGGCCCAACTTGCTTCGCCTACTTGTCTTCAATATAGACTATAACAAAAATTTGGCGACGATTCATCCCACCCACTGGCTTCGCTCACTACGCTCAAAGTCTCGCCCACGGGGCAACCTCCAACCCTCTCATCCTCACTCGCTTCGCTCCTCTCTCGGCCGAACTCTCCTACCCCCGGATTGCTTTGCTCACTTGTTCAAAAATTTGGAGCCGATTTCATCGATTCCCGCGGTCACTGTCTTTATTATCTTTTTCGTGACAGAAATGCGTCGGGACGATTTTATGCAATTTTATGTATACAATATATAGAATAGATTTAATTTTCAATTTGAAATACTTTTAAAAAAGGTCTTTTTTATCAAGACCATTACGACTTCGATCACACACACAATATGGCGAAGGGGGGCCAGATCAATCCGGGACAGTCTGCCCGTCAAATATTTCCTGGGGTTTCTCGACTCGTCCAGATTCGATTGCACATCTCCAGAGGGCTGTGCTGTCATCTTAACTTTCGGCCATCCGGCTTTGAAAAATCATGTGAAGAAAGTCAACAATTTAGTAACATTAATTCCATTTTTCCACAATAAAATGGTATTCGAAGCGTTGTTTATTTTTCTTTGTTAACGGTGAAAGAAAAACAAGTATTCGCACAGCTCGGATTTCAAAAAGTATTAAAAGCAAAGAGAACTTCTAACAGTGAGTGAATTACCTAATTATACAAAGAAAAGAATAATCTCCGTTTTTCAGATCGCCTTCTCTAGAATCCACATAGAAAGTAATGTGACTTCGTCGATTCTAAGCGTCGGTTTGTTGAACTTTCTACTCCAAGATTCGCTCTGATGACAGGTGTCCTATGAGTCAAGAATCATGTAAACTTTAATGTTTTTCCGTTTCAGGACGATGACGCAAGACAACGCATCGAGATCAAATGCAACCTGTGGAGTCATCATTATCGTATGATAAATTTAATAATATCCTAGTAAATATATTTTATTATATAATATTTATATTATGTCTTAGTTAAACAGAAGCAAACCTCTGGAAGCTCTACAGCCTATTACGTTTTTGTTTGGAAAGCAGTTACACTGTGTATCTGTTTACCAATAATTTTACTACATTTGTGCTAAAAAGATAACTACAGTTAGCATAAATTACGCCAACTATTGACATTAATGGTTAATTCGTATAATTGTTTACTGGTATCAGAGCTATTAGTCGTAATTATCTTGTCTGCATATGTCGCAACAAAATACTTTTGCATCCGGATGATTAAATCATTAATGTTTACATTAATGAACATGGGTCCGGGAATGGAGCTTCTAGTGATGCTTCTGTTTACAGTAAATTAGTCTATATAATTGTAATAACATATTCTGCATAGGACTGTCTATAAATTACGTAAGTCAGATATGCGTGGGTGGGTATGTAGGTAATCGTTACAAGAGGTTAAGTGTTAATAAAAACATTACGTAATGCTACATTAACATTACAAGAGGTGGGAAAGTTGTTAAAAAGTATAAAAATAGCGTTACGTAACTTATGGACAATTCCTATATTTTAAAGTGTTTTAAACTATTGTAAAACATATCTACGTACAGTACATCAGAGTTTGTAATAATAATGTGGTGCACTGATTGCTTATAAAAAGCGTTGATCATAAAAATTACTGGCGTTCATCCTGACACTTTGGCTTTAGAAAATTTCAACCCTCCATGTAAATGCTTGAATATCACACATAGCCCATACAGAAATAATAACATGAAATCATCACCCAGCAATATCACATTCATTAATATAAAAATTATTAATTAACCAATATTAAACCGCAAGTCGTAGGAAACTTTTATAGTTTAGTTCCACAACATTTACCCAAATTAGGCATTCATTTGCTCTGCTTGTGAGATGATGGGGGCTTCCTGATCCGAGATTCACTCTGATCACAGGCCTACCTACCGCAGACATCGGTATGCTATGCCTGGTAACCTATGTTTAGTAGTATATTTGCCCAAATCTGTTCTTGTAGAGGAGTGACTATAAAAACACTTATAAAATTGAAAAATCTTCATATTTTCGTCATTGGCTCGTTACGGATTTCGGTGGACCTAAGCACTTGTGACTCATTCAGTCATATATTAAACAACTGTAAAATTATACCTTAGAGCAGTGTTTCTCAAACTTTTTTGTCTGGTGGCACACTGAAATTATTAAAAAAAATTCACGGCACCCCTATTATTATTATTATTATTATTTTGCTTTTTTACGGTTAGTAAAGATATGAAGGATGAAAAGTCTTTGAAAAAAATAAAAGTTTTTAAAGTAAGTAAGTTTATTTCCAAACAACACAAAAACATTCAAAACAAAAGTTATTATTATAAAGGTATCTGGTGTGATAAAATGAGCTTCTCAATTTTTGATGATTTACTAATTGGTAACTGGTAGCAAAGCTTACCAGTAACCACTTCTTGATCATTAGAATCTTCACGTTTTCTTTTTTTAATGAAAAAATTATTTACGATATTGAACGACATAATTAACTTCAATATTTTATTATAAAATTTAATTACAAGTTAATAATTTATTTTTTCTTGTTGTAAAGAAGAAAAATATTTTTATATGATGCTTTTTCGTTATTGTCTGAACATATAACAATAATAAAAACAATTACTGCATTCAACGCATTTATATTGCACTTCTACTCGCTGCAGGAACAGAAGAACAGACAACTAGTAACTAGTTCGTTTATCTCTAGTATTTACGTATCGCCAATTACCGAGTCACTGAGACAAGTGGCGACGTAGCAAGATTAGTAGGAAAACCATTATTCATTTTTTATAATCGTTTTATAAAAATCTTATTTATAGCTTATTAGAATTAGAGTATCCATGGAAATGTCTTTTGACTACGACAGTAGATTGTTCCTATCCTAGCAGTTTACAAACCAACATTATTAATAACATGTATGTATAAAAGTGCTAGAAACACGTATCTATTCTGTGGTCTAACTCTACCCAGCGTTAGTGTTATGTTCAACCGCGACCAGCATTAACGTTATTTACTCGCATTTACTCGCAATAACTTTCGATTAACGCATTTTCTATCGAAGATCCGACGGCTTTTAATGATATGGTCTGAAAGATTAAGCGTTTGCTGGTGGAAAAATCAACTGCAGAGTATCGGCGACTCTGATTCCTATATACCATGTATGTAGTCAGTCAGTGACCTTTTACTTGGCGAGGAATCTCTGCCATGACTCTCAATAATCCAGACACTAGTTAGTAAGATTGCTGAAAATATGTTTTTCCTATCTTTTATAAAAGTTAAGGATTTGAAGAAGTCTATTAAAAATGTCTCCTAATTATAAAATTCTTGCTCACAAAATACCATAAAATTCGAAATAAAATTATAGAATATTAACCCCCACACTTTATCTACTATCATTAATTAATGCTATGTGTATTGGCTCAATAAAGAAATCAATTAGTTAACTTTCAAATTAATTAAATAATAGTACAGTAGAGCATCGATTATCCGACTCAATTGGGGACTGGGGTTGGTCGGATAACTGAAAAATCGGATAACCGAAAAGTATGAAAAAATACATTATTAGTATAGTGTATTAGGCCTGGTTTAAATACTAGCCTCACTTTCATGGTCGAGTCAGTGCTGCCAGCTAAAACATGCAAAAATTTAACAAAAATAATATTAAAATAGCCAACACATAACCAAATATTGTAGCGCCACATCACTAGCGGACATTTGAATTTGCCGACTAGAACGCGGTCGGTTAACCGATTAGTCAGTTAATCGGGGGGTCGGATAATCGATACTCTACTGTAGTTTGATAAATCCTTTGTAATAGGAAATTTATAACTATGAAGTATATTACATTAAAAAATTAATTTTTTATAGTGTATCTTGGGAAGATCATTTGTTGCATAATTCGTATTCGTTGCAATCCAATTTGCAGATAAAATGAGTGTTCTCGACGTAGTAAATTACATTGTATGCATGTACAAGGTGTCACAATTAAATTCCAGGACTGGAGTAATAAAAGGACACTAAGAACATATAATGAAAAACCCTTTTAATATGTTTCAAAGAAATCCCGTGGAGGGCAATGCACTTCTCGCAACGCTTGTACATGTACAAGTTCTTAAAACACTCGGTAAAGTCACTTCCGTTGACAGCTCTCAATTCCTTGGTCACATTGCGTATGTCCTCCAGGTCGTCGAATCTTCGTCCCTTCAATGTGATTTTGATTGTTGGAAACAAAAAAAAGTCGCAAGGCGACAAATCTGATGAGTATGGAGGGTGACTCCAGGGCCGGATTTACATAGGGACATTTGGAGTCAATGCCCAGGGCCCCCACAAAACTATGTTTAAACATAATTTTTTTTTCCTATTACTGCGAGAGCCTAGTGTGGTCTAATCATGAGGGCTACAGGCAAAGAAAACCAAACCCGGGTAAAACCTATGAAACATCGGAAAATTTCGGGAAAAAATTTTACAGGTATTCTAGTTACATCTAATACACCTTATTGCTGAGAACATACATTTATTACGTATAACTAACGTTTTCGGCCCACTTTATGGGCCATCCTCAGGTTACAGTTGTTCGACTCTAATACAAAATCGAACACGTTCAAAATTAAATTAAATTAGAACATACATTTTAAATTTAAACAAATAGAACAAGTATAACACCAAATAATAAATAAGAAAATCCAAATAAAACACAAATGTAAATGAAAATAAAATACGGTGACTGGCCGTAAACATTAAGGAAAATTCTTTATCCTTTAACGCATATATCTATTGAGCCTCTGTATAAGCATTATTATGTGTGTTACTTTTTACCATGTACTTCCATGATGACGGTAACCCCGTCGCATCTTTATAATTTAAACATCTGCCAGACAAACCCGCTCTGTAAATTTCGCATTTCTCCGTAATGGATGATAACGTTGGCGAGTGTACTTTTGCAAGAATTTTGGCATCCTCCCATTGCACAACAGAACCATCGGCTTGCGCAATCCTGGATAACGCTGTTGAACACTTGTTTTTTGCGACATCATACTGGTGCTCTTTAATCCTCACTCTAAGATTTCTATTGGTGACCCCTACGTAGTCCTTATCAATTCCCAATTGCTCATTTTTGTATGGAATCGCATAAACTCCTGCCTGCTCTCTATCGCCAATTCTTTCTTTGTCATTTCTAATCAACTTATATACTGTGGGGGCCCTTTTACATAATATACTGGCGTTTTTGTGTCTCGATATTTGCTTCATAATAGGGAAGAGACATTTATTATAGGTAAACTTTGTGAAGTTACCCCCAGCTTCAGGTTTCTTCTTAGAGTTGCTCTTAGGCTTTACGTATGCTGTTATTAAACGCTCTATAGACCTTGTTTCAAACCCTAACTCCTTTGCCACCATTTTTATTCTACCTAGCTCATCCATCGTGTCCATTATATTCGAGCAATACAAAAATGCTCTTCTGATTAGGGCCCTAAATGCGGATAATTTATAAACGGTTGGGTCATTAGAATTTGCCGGAATATACATCGGATCATGTGTGGGTTTGATGTACACCTTCGTGTACAAAGTTCCATTCCTAAACTCAATGCCAACATCCAAGAAGTGTAGTTGCTTGCTACTAATTTGCTCAAGGTTAAGTTTTAAGCCATGCTGGTTAGAGTTCATTTGGTCTAAGAATCGTTGAATCATTGCATCATTATTCCAAATAATTAGAACGTCGTCTACATATCTTTTGTACATGATTATGTATTCATTATAGTTGAAAATCGTCATGCGTTCCATTCTTCTTACCACCAACTCACAGAGCAGGCCAGACATCGGGCTGCCCATAGGGACCCCTCTTAACTGCTTGTAAACTTTACCTTGGAAACTGAAAAATGACTGAAAGCATATCAGATCGACCATTGTCTCTAAATCTTTTTTGTGTTCGTATGCTTTTGGGTGCAACTCACATAACAGGTTCATTAACTCTTCAAAACATGAGGTAAGATTTATTGATGGAAACATACTCTCGAAATCCATAACAGTCCCAATTTCTTTGTCCATTAACGATATATCATGCAGGTTTTTAACTAAACTAAAAGCGTCTTTTGTGACGAATTGGTAGTCTTCAATTAATGGTGTTAAATGCCTATGCATACGTTTCTCCAGAATGTAGGTTGGTCCTTTACATTTCTCTACTACCGGTCTGACCTCTTTACCGCTTTTATGTATCTTTGCGAACCCAAACAACCTAGGTACGCCTGGGCAGGTGATGTGGGCCCCTTTTAGGAAAGGGAACAACGATGCGATGGGCGATTTTTCTAATCTTCTTAATTTTCTGTCAATTCTTTCAACAACAGTTCGGTCCACCTCTTCACACTCAGTTTTCCTTATATATTCATCTAGGGCTTCATTGTACCTTTGTTTCTTCATTAAGACTAAATGCTTACTCTTATCAGCCCTAGTGACCACTATATCATTAGCATTCAACCATTTTTTAGCTTGGTTAATGCACAACTCTTTACCCTGCCTTCTACAGCATTTTTCAGTTTTGAATACCGTCTTCCATCTGTAATAGTCTTTATCAACTTCACACATACCTACAATTCCTCTTTCAATTTCGGCTACCACACCTCTCCAGTTCTTATTGCTGTCCGGAACATAATTAGGACCTTTTTCCAGGATTCGTTCCACACATTGCGGGAGTTGAATCTGATCCCATAATATATACGGGGTTGGCTTCAAAGTGCTCGTAGTCTTGGACGGTTGCTTTTTTGTAATCCACAGCAGTTTATTTCTGTATTTCTTCCTTAAACTAATGGTTATCCTGTCAGTTAAGCCAACCACTCTTAAATTGATACTCGCTAACATATCTGGGTTCTTTTCAAATATATTCTCTTCAAGCTCCACTATTTCTTTAATGGTTCTGTACTTCATATTCTTTACACGTTTAATTGAACTATTTAAGCATAGCTTTCTTACTCTTTCTCGCATGGACATACATTCTTCTGGCAACTTAATTCTAAAAATGGACATTGGATAGACTCTTCTTACCCGACACTCTTTCAAAAATTTTAATCTGGAGTCAATCTTCACAATCTTTACAGCCAGTTTTCTATAATTCCTATATAGACAGGCCGGTGACGCCATAATTAATCACTAACTCAAACTCAGCCTTCTTACTAAATATACTAGTTACATCTAATACACCTTATTGCTGAGAACATACATTTATTACGTATAACTAACGTTTTCGGCCCACTTTATGGGCCATCCTCAGGTTACAGTTGTTCGACTCTAATACAAAATCGAACACGTTCAAAATTAAACTAAATTAGAACATACATTTTAAATTTAAACAAATAGAACAAGTATAACACCAAATAATAAATAAGAAAATCCAAATAAAACACAAATGTAAATGAAAATAAAATACGGTGACTGGCCGTAAACATTAAGGAAAAATTCTTTATCCTTTAACGCATATATCTATTGAGCCTCTGTATAAGCATTATTATGTGTGTTACTTTTTACCATGTACTTCCATGATGACGGTAACCCCGTCGCATCTTTATAATTTAAACATCTGCCAGACAAACCCGCTCTGTAAATTTCGCATTTCTCCGTTATGGATGACAACGTTGGCGAGTGTACTTTTGCAAGAATTTTGGCATCCTCCCATTGCACAACAGAACCATCGGCTTGCGCAATCCTGGATAACGCTGTTGAACACTTGTTTTTTGCGACATCATACTGGTGCTCTTTAATCCTCACTCTAAGATTTCTATTGGTGACCCCTACGTAGTCCTTATCAATTCCCAATTGCTCATTTTTGTATGGAATCGCATAAACTCCTGCCTGCTCTCTATCGCCAATTCTTTCTTTGTCATTTCTAATCAACCTATATACTGTGGGGGCCCTTTT
The DNA here is from genome assembly GCF_030686945.1 of Centruroides vittatus. NCBI lineage: Eukaryota > Metazoa > Arthropoda > Arachnida > Scorpiones > Buthidae > Centruroides > Centruroides vittatus. The sequence continues at coordinate 125,651 of NW_027122539.1, forward strand.
ACATAATATACTGGCGTTTTTGTGTCTCGATATTTGCTTCATAATAGGGAAGAGACATTTATTATAGGTAAACTTTGTGAAGTTACCCCCAGCTTCAGGTTTCTTCTTAGAGTTGCTCTTAGGCTTTACGTATGCTGTTATTAAACGCTCTATAGACCTTGTTTCAAACCCTAACTCCTTTGCCACCATTTTTATTCTACCCAGCTCATCCATCGTGTCCATTATATTCGAGCAATACAAAAATGCTCTTCTGATTAGGGCCCTAAATGCGGATAATTTATAAACGGTTGGGTCATTAGAATTTGCCGGAATATACATCGGATCATGTGTGGGTTTGATGTACACCTTCGTGTACAAAGTTCCATTCCTAAACTCAATGCCAACATCCAAGAAGTGTAGTTGCTTGCTACTAATTTGCTCAAGGTTAAGTTTTAAGCCATGCTGGTTAGAGTTCATTTGGTCTAAGAATCGTTGAATCATTGCATCATTATTCCAAATAATTAGAACGTCGTCTACATATCTTTTGTACATGATTATGTATTCATTATAGTTGAAAATCGTCATGCGTTCCATTCTTCTTACCACCAACTCACAGAGCAGGCCAGACATCGGGCTGCCCATAGGGACCCCTCTTAACTGCTTGTAAACTTTACCTTGGAAACTGAAAAATGACTGAAAGCATATCAGATCGACCATTGTCTCTAAATCTTTTTTGTGTTCGTATGCTTTTGGGTGCAACTCACATAACAGGTTCATTAACTCTTCAAAACATGAGGTAAGATTTATTGATGGAAACATACTCTCGAAATCCATAACAGTCCCAATTTCTTTGTCCATTAACGATATATCATGCAGGTTTTTAACTAAACTAAAAGCGTCTTTTGTGACGAATTGGTAGTCTTCAATTAATGGTGTTAAATGCCTATGCATACGTTTCTCCAGAATGTAGGTTGGTCCTTTACATTTCTCTACTACCGGTCTGACCTCTTTACCGCTTTTATGTATCTTTGCGAACCCAAACAACCTAGGTACGCCTGGGCAGGTGATGTGGGCCCCTTTTAGGAAAGGGAACAACGATGCTATGGGCGATTTTTCTAATCTTCTTAATTTTCTGTCAATTCTTTCAACAACAGTTCGGTCCACCTCTTCACACTCAGTTTTCCTTATATATTCATCTAGGGCTTCATTGTACCTTTGTTTCTTCATTAAGACTAAATGCTTACTCTTATCAGCCCTAGTGACCACTATATCATTAGCATTCAACCATTTTTTAGCTTGGTTAATGCACAACTCTTTACCCTGCCTTCTACAGCATTTTTCAGTTTTGAATACCGTCTTCCATCTGTAATAGTCTTTATCAACTTCACACATACCTACAATTCCTCTTTCAATTTCGGCTACCACACCTCTCCAGTTCTTATTGCTGTCCGGAACATAATTAGGACCTTTTTCCAGGATTCGTTCCACACATTGCGGGAGTTGAATCTGATCCCATAATATATACGGGGTTGGCTTCAAAGTGCTCGTAGTCTTGGACGGTTGCTTTTTTGTAATCCACAGCAGTTTATTTCTGTATTTCTTCCTTAAACTAATGGTTATCCTGTCAGTTAAGCCAACCACTCTTAAATTGATACTCGCTAACATATCTGGGTTCTTTTCAAATATATTCTCTTCAAGCTCCACTATTTCTTTAATGGTTCTGTACTTCATATTCTTTACACGTTTAATTGAACTATTTAAGCATAGCTTTCTTACTCTTTCTCGCATGGACATACATTCTTCTGGCAACTTAATTCTAAAAATGGACATTGGATAGACTCTTCTTACCCGACACTCTTTCAAAAATTTTAATCTGGAGTCAATCTTCACAATCTTTACAGCCAGTTTTCTATAATTCCTATATAGACAGGCCGGTGACGCCATAATTAATCACTAACTCAAACTCAGCCTTCTTACTAAATATACTAGTTACATCTAATACACCTTATTGCTGAGAACATACATTTATTACGTATAACTAACGTTTTCGGCCCACTTTATGGGCCATCCTCAGGTTACAGTTGTTCGACTCTAATACAAAATCGAACACGTTCAAAATTAAACTAAATTAGAACATACATTTTAAATTTAAACAAATAGAACAAGTATAACACCAAATAATAAATAAGAAAATCCAAATAAAACACAAATGTAAATGAAAATAAAATACGGTGACTGGCCGTAAACATTAAGGAAAAATTCTTTATCCTTTAACGCATATATCTATTGAGCCTCTGTATAAGCATTATTATGTGTGTTACTTTTTACCATGTACTTCCATGATGACGGTAACCCCGTCGCATCTTTATAATTTAAACATCTGCCAGACAAACCCGCTCTGTAAATTTCGCATTTCTCCGTTATGGATGACAACGTTGGCGAGTGTACTTTTGCAAGAATTTTGGCATCCTCCCATTGCACAACAGAACCATCGGCTTGCGCAATCCTGGATAACGCTGTTGAACACTTGTTTTTTGCGACATCATACTGGTGCTCTTTAATCCTCACTCTAAGATTTCTATTGGTGACCCCTACGTAGTCCTTATCAATTCCCAATTGCTCATTTTTGTATGGAATCGCATAAACTCCTGCCTGCTCTCTATCGCCAATTCTTTCTTTGTCATTTCTAATCAACTTATATACTGTGGGGGCCCTTTTACATAATATACTGGCGTTTTTGTGTCTCGATATTTGCTTCATAATAGGGAAGAGACATTTATTATAGGTAAACTTTGTGAAGTTACCCCCAGCTTCAGGTTTCTTCTTAGAGTTGCTCTTAGGCTTTACGTATGCTGTTATTAAACGCTCTATAGACCTTGTTTCAAACCCTAACTCCTTTGCCACCATTTTTATTCTACCTAGCTCATCCATCGTGTCCATTATATTCGAGCAATACAAAAATGCTCTTCTGATTAGGGCCCTAAATGCGGATAATTTATAAACGGTTGGGTCATTAGAATTTGCCGGAATATACATCGGATCATGTGTGGGTTTGATGTACACCTTCGTGTACAAAGTTCCATTCCTAAACTCAATGCCAACATCCAAGAAGTGTAGTTGCTTGCTACTAATTTGCTCAAGGTTAAGTTTTAAGCCATGCTGGTTAGAGTTCATTTGGTCTAAGAATCGTTGAATCATTGCATCATTATTCCAAATAATTAGAACGTCGTCTACATATCTTTTGTACATGATTATGTATTCATTATAGTTGAAAATCGTCATGCGTCAAGAGGTCAGACCGGTAGTAGAGAAATGTAAAGGACCAACCTACATTCTGGAGAAACGTATGCATAGGCATTTAACACCATTAATTGAAGACTACCAATTCGTCACAAAAGACGCTTTTAGTTTAGTTAAAAACCTGCATGATATATCGTTAATGGACAAAGAAATTGGGACTGTTATGGATTTCGAGAGTATGTTTCCATCAATAAATCTTACCTCATGTTTTGAAGAGTTAATGAACCTGTTATGTGAGTTGCACCCAAAAGCATACGAACACAAAAAAGATTTAGAGACAATGGTCGATCTGATATGCTTTCAGTCATTTTTCAGTTTCCAAGGTAAAGTTTACAAGCAGTTAAGAGGGGTCCCTATGGGCAGCCCGATGTCTGGCCTGCTCTGTGAGTTGGTGGTAAGAAGAATGGAACGCATGACGATTTTCAACTATAATGAATACATAATCATGTACAAAAGATATGTAGACGACGTTCTAATTATTTGGAATAATGATGCAATGATTCAACGATTCTTAGACCAAATGAACTCTAACCAGCATGGCTTAAAACTTAACCTTGAGCAAATTAGTAGCAAGCAACTACACTTCTTGGATGTTGGCATTGAGTTTAGGAATGGAACTTTGTACACGAAGGTGTACATCAAACCCACACATGATCCGATGTATATTCCGGCAAATTCTAATGACCCAACCGTTTATAAATTATCCGCATTTAGGGCCCTAATCAGAAGAGCATTTTTGTATTGCTCGAATATAATGGACACGATGGATGAGCTAGGTAGAATAAAAATGGTGGCAAAGGAGTTAGGGTTTGAAACAAGGTCTATAGAGCGTTTAATAACAGCATACGTAAAGCCTAAGAGCAACTCTAAGAAGAAACCTGAAGCTGGGGGTAACTTCACAAAGTTTACCTATAATAAATGTCTCTTCCCTATTATGAAGCAAATATCGAGACACAAAAACGCCAGTATATTATGTAAAAGGGCCCCCACAGTATATAAGTTGATTAGAAATGACAAAGAAAGAATTGGCGATAGAGAGCAGGCAGGAGTTTATGCGATTCCATACAAAAATGAGCAATTGGGAATTGATAAGGACTACGTAGGGGTCACCAATAGAAATCTTAGAGTGAGGATTAAAGAGCACCAGTATGATGTCGCAAAAAACAAGTGTTCAACAGCGTTATCCAGGATTGCGCAAGCCGATGGTTCTGTTGTGCAATGGGAGGATGCCAAAATTCTTGCAAAAGTACACTCGCCAACGTTATCATCCATTACGGAGAAATGCGAAATTTACAGAGCGGGTTTGTCTGGCAGATGTTTAAATTATAAAGATGCGACGGGGTTACCGTCATCATGGAAGTACATGGTAAAAAGTAACACACATAATAATGCTTATACAGAGGCTCAATAGATATATGCGTTAAAGGATAAAGAATTTTCCTTAATGTTTACGGCCAGTCACCGTATTTTATTTTCATTTACATTTGTGTTTTATTTGGATTTTCTTATTTATTATTTGGTGTTATACTTGTTCTATTTGTTTAAATTTAAAATGTATGTTCTAATTTAATTTAATTTTGAACGTGTTCGATTTTGTATTAGAGTCGAACAACTGTAACCTGAGGATGGCCCATAAAGTGGGCCGAAAACGTTAGTTATACGTAATAAATGTATGTTCTCAGCAATAAGGTGTATTAGATGTAACTAGTATATTTAGTAAGAAGCTGAGTTGAGTTAGTGATTAAAAAATTTTACATTGGTATTTTTCAATTAAATTAAAATAATTAGTTTTACACAATAAAATATACGTATGTTCACAATAACCTTATTTTTAAATGAAATTTACAACTTTCTAGTTAAAATCTACTTGAAAGTACAGTACAGTATTTTGTGTAAATTTTCCAAATCATCAAATTTGCCTACTCTTAAAGGGGCCCTTACCGAATTTGTGCCCAGGGCCCCTGAATTGGTAAATCCGGCCCTGGGTAACTCAACTCCATAATGCCACGTTTGGCCAAAAACTCCTTGACAACAGTTGCAGTGTGCAGGGCAGGCATTGTCGAGCAGCAGTACCCAGCTTCCTCTTGCTGCAAACTGAGGCCTAACCCGACGAATTCTCTTCAACAGTCGATCCAAGACTTGTACGTAACAATGCTTATTAACTGTCTGACCTGAGGGAAAAATTCTTTGTGAATGATCCCCGTGCTGTCAAAAAACGTGATCAGCATCACCTTCGTTTTCGATTTTTCAAAGTAGAAATTCTTTTGCTGTGGACCCCTCGATGTGGGTTCCTGTCCGTGGTGAGGGGACCTCCCAGAGATGGTTTAGTAACCCTTCTTTACCATCCCTGGGATCTGAACGCCCACCCACGTGTTTGCCGTGCGTGGTGTCCCGTATGCCGGAAAGGGGGATCCTGGTAGTTGAGGGGCAACATAACGTCCCCAACACACTGCTTTGGCCCCTGCTTCGGATAAACGGGAGGCTCAAATCAGGCTCCGTTTGAGTCAATCGGCTGGTCGTTGAGTCATTGTTGACCTCGGCTTGGAGTCAACCGATCGATGCAGACCGGGCGGACACGTCAGGCAAGATGTGCTCTTCCTGACTGCATTGTGAGGGTATAGCTCCTGGGAAACCCTGGTGTGACGGTCTATGGGAGTCTCCCATGTGACGGCATCCCCTTGTTGGGCCCCATGGTGGGTGGGGTCACTAGGAGCTGAATAGTTATTTTTAAACATGGATTCAACAAAATCAAAAATTACAAGGACTGATGTATTACCAGCAAAGGAGGTCAGTTCATCTAACCAACCAACCTACCTAATAGTACATAGTACTACTGAAAAACCTATGTCCAAGTGTTCCCCTTTCCTAATTCAAAAGTTGTTTGAATCAACTATCGGGAATTTAAAGAAAATACAAAAGTTGAGGTCAGGGGACTTACTGATAGAAGCAGCCTCCTCTCAACAGTCAGCAAAGCTTTTAAAAATGACATCTCTAGGAGACATAACAGTCACCATCACACCACACGCAAGTTTGAACTCATCACGTGGTGTGATATCCGAGATCGATCTGATGTCTGAAGATGAATCAGATATCCAGATCGGTCTTGCAGATCAAGGTGTCATTGCTGTCCGACGCATCTCCATTCGTCGTGATGGCAAGTTGATACCGACTAAACATCTTATTCTCACTTTCGGAAAGCCGACATTGCCATCATTCGTGACTGCGGGATATCTTCGATGCCCAGTTCGACCATACGTTCCAAATCCGCTGCGTTGTTTCAAATGCCAGCGATTTGGACATTCCCAGACCTCCTGCCGAGGCAAAAGCTTATGTGCACAGTGTGGAACTGAAGGCCACAACAGTACTGAATGTAAAAGTACTCCACACTGTGTGAACTGCCAGGATGCCCATCCTGCCTATTCTCGGAAATGCCCTGCATGGCAAAGAGAAAAAGAAATTCAACGCCTAAAAACAGTTAACAACATACCTTACCCAGAGGCTCGGCGCATGGTCACTCAAAGTGCATCATTACAACAAAAGACATTTGCTTCTGTTTTGAAGTCCACAAAGACATGTGCGGTTCAGACAGAAATTTCCGTTTCACCAAATGAATCTTTCACTCGCCATGCTAGATGCTTGTTAACTCAATCTACAGATACAGAAGTAAAGGAGAATATAAAGAAAAAAACACCCCTACCTAAAGCAGGGATAGTAACCAGAAATGTGGGTTCTAAAAAAGCTAATAAGAACCCACTGAACAAACAAAAATTAAAATCAGCCCTCTCTAAATCTAAAAGATCAGAGACTCAGTCTATGAGTGAGTTCTCTGACTTCTCAGATGAGGAGACTAATAAGGTGGTTACACCACCAAACTCGCCTCCAAAAGGCAAATCGGCTGTAAAACTAAAGAGGGATACTTTTATAAAGAATGCTGCCTCAACCACATAATGGATTACAAAATAATCCAATGGAACTGTCGTGGTTTCCGCAACAACTTTTTTGACGTTAAACACATGACATCACCTACCACATCTCTCTGCATGGCACTCCAGGAAACACATCTAAAACCTGGAGAAAAAATTACTTTAAAAGGATTTAATCTTTACCGTAAGGATGATGATAGCCACACTCGCGCCAGTGGAGGTGTGGCTATACTGGTTTCAAACCGCATCCCGTCCTTACCGGTACAAATAACAACAGAGCTGCAAGCGGTGGCAGTCAAAATCTCTATTGGAGTAACTGTCACAGTTTGTTCCATATACTTGCCACCAGATGTCAGAGTCGATGAAGATGAATTGGATGCCTTGGTCGAACAACTGCCGACTCCATTCCTTTTACTCGGTGATTTCAATGGCCACAACCCAATGTGGGGCAGTCCCGACATAAACCGTCGAGACAGGGCCATTGAGAGATTTATAGGCAATCACCAACTGTATTTATTTAATACTGGAGAAGTGACATACTTCCACGCCCCAACAAGAACATTTACTGCCATTGATTTGACATTAGCTAGTCCAAATCTGTTTTCAGCGTTTACATGGAAGGTTGGATGTAATCCACTTTCCAGCGACCACTTCCCAATATTTTTAAAATATCGCGGCAGAGAAAGCTGTGAAACAGCCCGTCCACCACGCTGGAAATTTGAAACGGCAGATTGGCCTGCATTTTCCTCTTTGGCTAACATCACGGAGGAAATGGTCAATACTGCCGATATCAATGATGCAGTAGAAGTTGTCACTTCCAGTATTATTCAGGCAGCCGAAAAAACAATGGGGAAAACGTCAACCAGATATCCAAAACATCCGAAACCATGGTGGGATCAGAATTGTGAGGCAGCATTTAAAAAACAAAAGAAAGCATGGGGGATTTTCAGAAGATACCCCACTGCTGAGAATTTGATAGCTTTTAAAAAAGCAAAGGCAAATGCCAGAAAAATAAGGAGGCAAAGCCAAAGGGATTCCTGGAGGAAGTATGTTTCTAGCATAACATCTTCCACCAGCTCAAAAGCAGTGTGGGATAAAATCCATAAAATTAATGGGAAATATGCTTCTCACTCTCTGTCCATGCTGGAAAATAATGGCACAATAATCAGTGTCATAAAAGGTATTGCTGATTTGTTGGGTGAAACATTTTCGTCTTCATCCAGCAATATTATGTATACAACAAATTTCCAGGCTTATAAAGTCCAAAGTGAAAAACAATATCTAAACTTCCACTCTCCATCTAATGAGGAATATAATGTGCCATTCAGCAAAGTAGAACTATGTACAGCAATCTCTCGCTCGGGGAATACTGCTGTAGGGCCGGATAAAATCCATTACAGCATAAACAAATATCAAGCAATGGGATCGGTTATTGTATATTTAAAAACAATAATCTCTAAAAAATTGTAAAATTTCTTAAAAATAAACGAGTTTCAAAAATTAACTCTTTTTTATCCGATTTCGAAAGAGCTAAGAACTGAGATGGACACCGTGAAATTAATAAATATTCCTTACTTTATTATTCATTATCCATACGTTGTTATTCAAATTATCCAACAATCCGATAACAACCAGCATAGATTTTGCCTCATCAGTGGATATTACACCTTTACAACAGTGTTACATTTATATTCTATCAAGTTTTCCCAGCATGCATCTACAGATAACCCGGTATTCAGATTGATGACATTTGCATAATTTTTGATACAATAATGTTCCGCGATGCGTCTTGTTACAAGATTTTCAATTTATATAATATTTAATTGTATAAAATTGAAAATCTTGTAACAAGACGCATCGCGGAACATTATTGTATCAAAAATTATGCAAATGTCATCAATCTGAATACCGGGTTATCTGTAGATGCATGCTGGGAAAACTTGATAGAATATAAATGTAACACTGTTGTAAAGGTGTAATATCCACTGATGAGGCAAAATCTATGCTGGTTGTTATCGGATTGTTGGATAATTTGAATAACAACGTATGGATAATGAATAATAAAGTAAGGAATATTTATTAATTTCACGGTGTCCATCTCAGTTCTTAGCTCTTTCGAAATCGGATAAAAAAGAGTTAATTTTTGAAACTCGTTTATTTTTAAGAAATTTTACAATTTTTTAGAGATTATTGCCATTACAGCATGATTAAAAATCTGTCAGACAATTCCCTTAGTAACCCTTTGAATCTGTTCAACAGAATATGGACAGAACATACTTTTCCTGACTCTTGGAGGCTATCTATCATAATTCCCATTCCCAAGCCAGGTAAAGACAGCAAGAATCCCTCTAATTATAGACCAATTTCTCTGACTAGTTGTCTCTGCAAACTTTTCGAGAGAATGGTAAACAGACGCCTGATGTTCCTCTTAGAGGAAAAGAACTACTTTTCATTACATCAGAGTGGATTTCGTAGGAACAGAAGTACCACAGACAATTTAGTAAACCTTGAAACATCTATTCGCAAAGCGTTTGTCAGATGACAGCACTTAGTGTCTGTGTTTTTCGATATAGAGAAGGCTTATGATCGCTGCTGGCAATACGGATACTCCGTGATCTGCACAAATTCGGATTGCGGGGTAATTTGCCAATTTTTATAAAAAACTTCTTGCAGAATCGAAGATTTCAAGTTAGGATTGGCAACACTTTATCTAGGCTTTTCACACAAAGGTGTTCCTCAAGGTTGTATTTTGAGTGTGACTCTGTTCCTAATCAAAATTAACAGCATAGCTAAGTGTCTTCCTCCCAGTGTGAAACACTCCTTGTATGTGGATGACTTTCAGATCTCCTGTCAGTCTACTAACATGAGTTTTATTGAAAGACAACTGCAAACCTCCCTAAATCGCATAGACAATTGGTCCAAGATCAATGGTTTTACTTTTAATGCAGAGAAGACCTCGTGCATCCACTTTTGCCGAAGGCGTGGTTTGCACCTGGACCCTGAAATTCACCTAAATGGGGTTAAAATCCCAATGGTCAATGAAGCAAAATTTTTGGGTGTCGTGTTTGACCATAAATTGACGTTCTTACCACACTTGCACAATTTGAAGAGTAGATGTTTAAAATCTCTGAACCTTTTAAAGGTATTATGCTGCTCATCCTGGGGAGCAGACAAATGTTCGATGCTCAGGATATATAGAGCCCTCGTTCGCTCTAAGCTGGATTATGGATGTGTTGTTTATGGCTCTGCGCGAGAATCTACTCTTCGGATGCTGGATCCAATCCACCATCAAGCATTGCGTTTGTGCACTGGTGCATTTCGAACTTCTCCTGTTCAAAGTTTGTACGTGGATGCTTATGAGCCTCCACTATCTCTCAGGAGAGAGCAGTTGTCTTTGTTCTATTACATTAAACAGAAATCTCTGGCTAAACCTTCAGTTTATTGTAGAGTATCAGATACTCAGCTGAAAAGATTATTTACAGCTCGCCCAAGTTGTGTCCCTACATTTGACATTAGAATGGAGAATGTAAGCAGCACGATTGACCTGGACACAAGCAACATTTCACAGGTCGAGGTCGATAATATATCACCTTGGTCAACTCCTGTGATTAATGTTAACTTTAGCTTAAAGCAGTTTCCTAAGGAATCCACCCCGGACTACGTCTATAGGCAGCACTTTGCAGAAATTCAACACCACGACAGGAATTTAATTCCTATTTATACTGATGGATCGAAATCGGTTGATTACGTTGGCTCAGCCTTTGTCTGCCAGGATGAGATCGTGGCAGAACAAATTGCATCGAATTCTTCCATCTTTACTGCAGAGTTGCAGGCTATTTACCTAGCTTTAAAATATATAATTAGTAAAGGTCATCGTCGCTGTGTTATTTACACTGACTCAGTTAGTGCACTTCAGGCTTTGATCTCACATGAACCTGAGTTCTCACTCTATAGTGATTAAAATTCGCAAACTGTTTTGCCATCTTATTGCGAGTAATATTCTTGTAAAATTTTGTTGGGTCCCAGGCCATGTAGGTATAAGAGGGAATGAAGAAGCTGACGCAGCTGCAAAGTCAGCAAGTCCTTCTCAGCATAGAATGTTTATTGAAGGAGGTGACTTGAAGCTGGTCGTTAAAAAACGAGTAGCCGAGAGATGGCAAAATGTGTGGAACGAACAAGTCCACAATAAACTTTACGAGATCAAACCTATAATAGAAAATTGGACACACAACAAACAGTATGATAGGAGATCTGAAGTAATTCTTACTCGTCTGAGGATTGGACATACTCGGCTTACTCATCAATACCTTTTAAAGGGTGATGACCAGCCAGTATGCCAGTATTGCATTTGTATTTTAAGTGTCAAACACATACTTTGCAACTGTGTTGCTTTTGACCAGAGTCGCGGACAGTATTTCGGAAATGCAAGTTTGAGAGAGATTTTGGGCCAGAGGTCAAATCTTGATAAGTTACTGAACTTTTTGAAAGTTATAAATATTAATAAAGAGATTTAACTAATTTATTTATTTATTTTTTATTTATTTAGTATATATTTATATTTTTGTTGTACTGTTTGTTTGCACTTGTATGTGTTTTTGTGTTGTATTGACGTTTTGTGATATATATATTTAGCTTTGTTTAATTTTACCATTTGTCATGGCGCAGTATAGCCTGTATGGCTCTTGTGCCAAAAAACTAGAACTAACCAACCAACTAACCTTTTGCCGTGGAAATTGTAGTGTGCACTAATTCATACTTTCTCTCTTGGTTTCCGGGTCATACTAGAAACACCACGTTTCGTCACCTGCTACTATGGAATCCAGTAAAAAGGGGTCAACATCAACATCTTGAATGAGCTGTTGACACATTTTCAGCCGGAGATGCTTTTGGACCTCAGTGAGATAATGCAGAACGATGCGGGAGCAGATTTTTCTTTTGCCAAAATCTTCGGTGATGATTAAGCGAGTTGTCTCCAGATTGATACCAGTTCCGCTACCATCCGAATAGACATTCCACGGTCATATCGCAGCAAGTCTCTGATTTTTTCGATGTTTTCTGGTGTTCGAACTGATTGAGGTCATCCAGCGCGAGCATCGTCTTCAAGGTCTTCCCGACCATCCCTGAAATGCGCAAACCACTAGAGGACATGAGAGCAGGATAGGGGCATCATTCCCATAAACTTGCTTGATGAAGGCATACGTCTCTGTTGCACTTTTATCCAACTTGTAACAAAACTTAATGTTCGCTTTTTGTTCCATGAAAAAACGTGATAGCACTTTCTCACAGAAATATGTGAATAGAGTACAAAAAAAGAACGAGTTACGAGACACGAACAAATCTTTGCAGACAAATAGCCAGATGGTTAAACTATTATGACAAGCTTAGACAAGTTTCAGCACGCTGACACTGCAGTGCTATACAACCAGTCCTGCAATTAAATTGTCACACCTTGAATTTTGAGTCTTGCGATGCTAATATCCGATCAATTCACAAGGCCTGTAAATTGGCCGAAAACATTTATTGTGATTAAAGTTATTGATAAAAAAACGAATGCTGTGTTTTTTATTCTATTGTCATATCTCGGGCTATTTAAAAAGAATTTTTGTGTTGGCTGCTTTTCGGCTACTTTTTAGAAAATTTTTGGCTAGAAACACTAAAAACATCTGGCAACTGTGACGAAACTCCTAGAAAACTACATATACCGTGCAGGACTTTTCACCTAGTTACGCGGGCTTGTCGGGAGAAAAAGCCGAAACATGGTTAAAATCTCCATATAAACCCCGAAAGAAAAAAAGGAACGAAGACTTCGTTTTTAATGTCGCCGCTTTTTCTTGTAGATGATGAATTAAAGTAATTAGTCTACGACGTACTGTACCTTCAGCCGGAGACCTTTTGCTTGAGTCTAAATGCGTTTTCTGTAAGTATTACGCTCTTTCTAGATGAATACTTTTGTAACATTTTAAAGTAATTTGAATAAAACGGATTTATTTCGCGTCGTAAAGTTGTCGAAATAACGGAGAATGTCCAATTCCTGATAAGATTCTAGCATTGAATGAGGTGTTACTAAATAAGGACACGCGAGAAGTCGTTAATTTGAAGCGGTGTTGTCCATGTTATTCCTTCATTTCGACGCCGTGTTTGAGGCACACGATACGAGACTAATTAAATTATCTTACGCCACAAAATCTGCGTATCTGTGTTTAAAAAAGGCAGATTGTTAAACGCATTTGTCGAGAATTGTAGTAAGAGATAAAAAAGTAATCGTATCTCCAAGTGTGAACCGATGTAAACAGATTTGAGCAGCAACACATTTCTTACACGTTCGTGATTGCATCGAAATGATGGTTGAGCACAAGCTCTGTATCAAGGGTGGCCAACTCGCGGCCCAAGGCAAGTTCCAATGAGGCCTAATAAAGAAGATTCACAAAGCCGTAAGCCTTTATACATATTTTATTTTTGAGTGGAAAGGAAATATTTTCAAATACTTAGAAATGTGTGAATGAGAAAGGAATACCAAATAAAGCTGGAGTTGTGACTCAAAGGATTATAGACTCAAATTTGAGGAAAGGAGAGAAAGACCAAAAGATAAAAAGTATTGAGTAATGTTAAATAGATCTTTTTGTTATGCAAATATTGACCCTTAATCCTTAATTTTTCAACCTTCCTCACTCCATCTTTTGTCCCTTCTCTCTTTTCCTTGAATTTGAGTCTATAATCCTGAGTTGCAACTCCAGCTTTATTTAGCATTCCTTCCAGCATTGCAAGATTCGGCTACTTTGTGACAGATTTGGCTACCCTTTTTTTGTTCGGCGTAAAAAATATCATTTGGTGCATTGGCTACTTTTTGGGACGCACATTATATATAAATATATCAGTCGAATAAAAATGCACTTTAAAATGGTGTTTTGTCATTTTTAATTAATTAGAGATCCAAATAAAACAAATATTTGTGTTTTCAAATAAATTTTTGTCTCTTTATTATAAAAGTAAATTAATTTATCTATTTCTAAGTAAAAATTGAAAGTGTATGCAGAAGAAATTTTTTAAAATCTTTTTTTGTGTTAAGTTTTAATACTTATTACTATATTCTAGACATGTTAAACATTTTTTAAATATACTTGTATATTTAAGGATTGGCCCAGAAGTATATATAATATACTTGCAGCCCAAAACTCCATGACTTCTTCCAATGTGGCCTAGAGAGAAAAAAAGGTTAGACATCCGAGTTAAAGCATACATCTCTTTAATATAAAAAACTATATATATTATAGTAACTGAGCAAATAGTTGATAAGACTGCATCATTAGGACAGCATGCTAACATATACTTTTTTAAAGAGCTGTTATTTTTACAACAAAAATTTTCATGTTCATATTTAAAATCTTCATTACTTTCCATAATTACTGTATCATCTGAATGATTGTTTGGGGAGTATTCAAATTTTTTAAAAACTCTTTATTATTTTGTTCTGTGATGTTAAGATGCTGCAATTTCTTTAAAGTGGGGTATAGTATTTTCTGAAAAATTACTTGCAAAATGCATTTTTTTTTTCTAATTACAAATTCATTTCTACAATTACTTACAAATGCTGGATGAATAGTTTAACACATACAACTACTAGTTTTAAATCAAAAACGTTTGTTGAAATTGAATTATTTTTATCAAAGTTGTTAATTAATGCTCTAATATTTTTTCTGAAATCATTAGTGCTGGTACTTAATGAAATGCTGTTTTTTATTTACAGTGATGACTTTTGAAGCAGTTTTCCTGTAACAATAATTTGGAACAATATAACATATTTAATTTTTTATTGTGATATTTATATTTAGTTTGTAAATTTCTTCCTTTACTTATCTTTTCTTTAAAAATTGGTAAATTTGTACTTGATCTAATAATTAACTGTATTGGAAAGTGATCTGATAAGTCGTTATCAAGGACCTTGAAACTAACACAATAGTTCAAAATGAATTTAGAGCATAAAATATAGTCAATCACTGATGCACCTTTTGTTGAGATATAGGTATGTCTATCTGCATAATCCTCTCATACAGATATTAAAAATAAAATGATAATTTAATTTAAATTTAATTAGTAAATTTAATTAGTAAATTTCTGTTCTTGTTGATTCCTGTATCCTGACTTATTCTTATAATATAAACCATCTGATTATTCCTGTTATAATTAGAATTACATTCATTTCTTATTCTGTCATTGAAATCTCCAAGAATTAACCACAATGATGTAAAGTGTGAGCAGTTTGAGAAAGTTTTGTCGATTTTCTTGAAATGGGCCACGGAGTGTATCGTAGGGAGGAGTATAATTTAACAATTATTGCTAAATATCCATTAGGATATTTATCAAAATTATAATCTTCCAATTTAACCATCACAAATATTCGGTATGTACTTCAATAAGAATAAACCAGATTTTCCAAGGATTTTTTTCTTAGCAACATAATTTCTCTCTTCAGGGTACCAATTCCTGGTTTTTTATTGCTGGAACTAAAAGATAATTAAATGATGCTTGCAGGAGATCTCCTTTACAGTTAGTTTAGTAATCCAAGTCTCTTCCAGTCCTATAATTTCATACGTCTCAGTTTCTTAAAATAATTAGAAGAAAACTTATTTCTAGTATTTTGGGTATTCCAATTAATGACGTTAATCGTAGTATATCTGTCTAATGATGAATTAATTCATCAATATTTTTATTGTTGTTGTTACTATTGGTATTTACAATACTAAATAAATTAGTCAATTGATTTCTACATCTAAAAAAGATCTAGTATTTACCAAGCAGTTCTTTATAAAGCTATAATTTTCTTATTCTTATAAATAACATAATCATTTATTATAATTTGCATATCTTTTTTTTTGCTTCTATATAAAATGGAAGAATTTTAGCTCTACAATCCCTAGTCTTCAGAGTGAGGTTAGGAAATAGTTGCAAATTGCTAAATTCTCAACACAGGATACTTCTTTGTAGCTGTAATAGACTGATATTTGATTTTTCCTTTGAACAGTACTTAGTGATTTTTAGGATTGTGGGTTCATCCTCTTTTGAGGCCCATCATTTTTCCCCCCAAAAAAATTGTCATTATATATATATACATACATATATATATATAAGTGAATTGTTGTTTACATTATCTGTATAATCTTAGTTTTAGTCACTTTATTTTAATCTTTTTGCTAATGTATGTATTTGCTTTAATTAATCACATTTTCTTTTGTATTTTAAACTCTGTTTATTTTTTAAGCTTTTTTGTTCTGTATGGTTGTGTGAAAAAACAACTGCTAGCATTCAGACAGGATGCCCTTTAGACCCACATGTGGAAGATGCAAAGATGTGTATGTAAACATGATATCGAGATTGCTTATCTATGAGTCAGTGGCGTAAAGGAATTTTTCCAATTTTAGGGAGCCCTATTTCCAAATTTTTAGTAAAATTGACATAAAATAATTTAGAGAAACAAATTAGAACAAAAAAATTATCAAGTAATTGTTATAAATCTAACATGTGAGGGGAAAAGATGAGGGGAATGCCTGTCGTTTCCCTCTTTTTCGATGGTGTTATATGACGCATATCATTCTTCGTTGACAAGAGAGGAGGAGGACCACTAGATGACCAATTATACATTTTACAAATTTGTTCACTTTTTTCCAGATCTAAGGCATGATTGGTCAAAAACAAAACATAAAGTAGAAAAGTGACGAAACTGACAGAGAGAGAGAGGATTAAGAGAGACTGACTGACTGGCCGTTCAGGGGATTGACCAGACGAGACAACTGACCTAGTGAAGGGCCAAGTAAAGGAGAGAGAAGACAAAAAGGAAGAAGAGAACAGAGAGAGAAAGTGAAGAAAGAAGAGAAGACAAATTTTTTCCTGGTATGTTGTTAGTTGTGCACTTTGGATACCCCTATTAGGTACCCCCTCGTTTTTATAGATAGGAATAGGCCAATTTCCTAAATCGGATTTTATATTTTTGTCTAGAACTTTTTTCTCGATAATAAACTCGTTATTTGTACTTGATTCAGCATTCATCCACTTGAGTGGTTCATTCCTGGACGACTTAGTGAATCCAATTGGAGGTGTGTCCAACAAACACACCTCATGGCAGTACTCTACCCTAAACTTGTGTAATTTAATTTTTGACGGTTCCCGACCCCCACACTTTTTTATAAGTACCTGTAATATCAAATACGGCCTCTTCAACCTTCAAAATTCCGGTACACAACGACGAATGTTAACGAACTAACGTTTTCGATTCTCCACCGAGATCTTCGTCAGGTTCATTGACGCTTGCAAAATGGAATGCGATGAATATAGAACGCTTTTGAAATTCAAAACATTGAATATCTCCAGCGTGTAGTAACGATCAAAGATATAAAATAAATTTAATAGACAGGAGTCTATCGTAATAATGACGCAATCTATCTATTCAGGAATAATACATAACTACCAATGTGGATGCACCTCAGAGGTATAGTGCCATGCATATGATAAGACATTACTGTCCTTGAAATTAATACATTTTCCCCAATTTGGTTGCCTTGTAAATCTCAAGGGTCTCCAAGACCCTGATGTGGTCCATTTCGAATGACTTTTTAATGAGGCTGGTGTTATCGAAGTCTGCTCTCACATCGGGGTTCGTGGTGTACGTCGACAGGGCGGTGGAGTATCTTTTTTTGTCCACGTCATACTTATGCTAAGAAATCCTGTTTTGAACGGACCTCTTGGTGGATCCAATATATTCCAAGTCTCTTTGGAACCTGTGATCCCTTATCAAGATACTATACACCCCTGGTGTTCTTAAAATATCTGGTTTGTCTTCAGTGTTTCTGAGGAGCAAGTAGATAGATTGCGTTCTCGAGTATGCCAACTTGATGCCCTTCTTTAGTGCTATTTCCTTGTACAGGGAATGCAGATCTTTGTCGTATTGTACAACAGTGTGTTGGTCAAGACTCAAATTGGACTCATGCGTTAGTTCGTTAACGTTCGTCGTCGTGTACCGGAATTTTGAAGGTTGAAGAGGCTGTATTTGATCTTATATGTACCGGTAGTCACTAGTGAAGATTGTTTTCTAGTACCTGTAATTTTCTGTGTCTTGAATTCAGTCAATTTCAACATTTCCTTAAAGAAGTTTATTAAGCTTTCTTTAATGTCTATATTATCAGTCATCAGGTAACCAAATAACATGAAATTAAGTTGATTAGTTATATTTAAAATATTATTTGTGATATACTGTTGAGCTTCCAAGTTCCTGTCTAAATCAGATGATAATGTTTCTAATTTGTTAACCTTCTGTTCCAATGAACCAAGCTTTGTGTTAAAATCCCTGATGTATCAAGCTAATTTCTGTTTTCACTTCCATAATTTGTTCAGTTATAGAACTATGTGAGGCCTGAATTGACAACTGTTATAAGCTAGCTGCAGTTGGGCTATCATCCTTTGTCCATATACTCAAAACAATCTACTAATGCAGATTCAAAATTATTTTCCGTGTCGTCTTCATAAACTTTTTCACTTCTCTCTGTATCCTTAGAAGTCACAGGTTGTTTATGGAACATAGTTTTCACATTTACTGGCTTAGACACCTTAACAGCATTACTATTACTACTAGTCAATGGAGGCTATCTTCTCTGACAAAGAATGTGGTAAAGGCCCAGGGTTTTGTTCAATTTCAGCCATAATGAGTATAATCTATGTAATTATTAATAAATATGCCTGAGCTGGCCACAAAAACATCATTAAATAATCCTTCTTTTTTCTCAAGATAAACTTGCTGAAAAATCATGCCAACACCATTGAACGTCTGAAGTGCCCCCCTTTTCTTTTTAATTTTTTAGATTATATTATTTAATTTTGATTTTTTTTAATAAGTGATTTTAAAAGCCATCAATTTTAATTTTATGTTTATTTAATTCATCAATCTGTTTCCTTTCTTTAACCTGTCAGCTGTGCACTCAATAATCCAAAACAACACAGTTATTGCATAGTTGTTTTGTGATTTTTAAAGTGGTTTTTTTAATTTGCGATATCTCGCTTAAAAATTGTTGTAGATATGATTTTTTTTTGGTTTTCTATCACGTACGTATTACACTTTACAATTGTTAACTTCAAAATATTATGTATGTTTAATAAAATTTAAGATTTTAAAATATTAAAAAAAATCCTTTTTTATAAATATTCCATTAATATATGTTACTTACATATGTCTATATTCTGTCAAATAAAAAAAACTGCTGCTTTTTAAATCGAAGTAGCGAAATAATATGGCCTATAGATTATAAAGCTGATCGGCAAGGGTGGTGGCCTTTCTAAATCTAGGTCAATACACTTTTATTATTGATGATGTGTATTTGATTCTATTTAAATGTTATTTATACTATCGTACTAATTGTAGACTATAATAAGTGATTATTACTTTATTGTATTAATGACTATACGTGCATTTCTTATGTATTACGGAAGTACGATGATAACCGGAAGTACTTTGTTTTTTGAAAGATTTATGGCTGAATGGTTTAAAAAACATGCTTATCTGTTAAATAGGATAAATATACATAAAAATTTATTAAATTCAAGCTAAAAATAGATGAGAATAATGATTTATAATTGTTTGTTTACATTTGTAGCTGATAATGTAGCTCTGAGTTGGTATAACTTCTTCCAAGAAAGTTCCCACACCACAAACCCAAGTCAACACTTATTGGTTAAAGGATAGTCATTTAGCTATAATATACCAATTAGAGCCCAACGGGGATGCTAACTAGGATTTGATTGTCAAATGAACAAAACAAGGGTCTCCCATAGACTTAACATGGAAAGGAGGAGTTTTGTTAGTAAATTTAAAAATACGGGGTGGTAACAAATATCTTATTCATTGAAACAGACTTATTCTTTGTAGGTAAAAGCCAATCAGTGCTTAAGTCGTCACCAACTAGTTAATTACGAAAAATGACACTTACTCCAACTGGAGTATTGCGCAGCAGTTTAATAAAAATTGGTTACTCCAGTGGGGAGTACCATGCAAACAACTGGTTCACTCTAGTTAACACTTTTTTGTCTTTTTATAAAAAGATTATTTTATTTTTATTTTATATATTTTATTAATTGCAATGTAGATGTTAATCTACATTGCAATTAATAATATATAAAATTAAATAAATTAGCCTCATGTACAAATTGTTTTTGTATTGTTAGCTTGATATTTTACATTATAATTTAGGTAATAGAGTTGTGGGAATTTGATAAATCATATTGAATGTATATGTTTTGGAAATAAGGTTGTCTAGCATGACTATGCTTTGAAATATACTAAATCTACCTTAAAGTTGACTCTACATATTTGGATTTACAAAATGTTGAGCAAACACTATCTTGGTGAATAGTGAGTAGTGTGGATGTTTTACTCTTGACTATTTGCCAACTAATACTCAGTATTTGCTGTTTCCCACTCCTTGCTGGTGTATTATGCCAAATCAAAGGGGACAAATAGACAATTATTTGGCAGTTGGCAAATACGGAATGTGTGGTTCCAACTTAGATATTTATGAAGCTGTAACGTAACATACAGGAATTATCTATGGAAAGACAGACTTATTAGCCATGACAGGGAGCAATGCATGAATAATGTAACCCCCTAACACTGGACTGAATGTATAAAGAAAATTACATAAATGTATAGCTTATTTATGCTTATTTCAAATTAAAATTGCATACTTAGTAGAGCTCAAGTACGTAAGATGTTATATACAGTGGTTCTACTAAGAGAGCATGGACATGTGGAATTAGAGCACTAACAGGACGTCTCTAATAATAAACTAGCAACATCTCGGGCCTGATTTGGTCCCTTTCTGGACCAAATGAAGAATGCTAAACGTTTGAATTTAATATTTTCAAATAGTAGGAACCATAAACATTAGAACAAGTATTTGTGAAAATTCACATTTAGATAATGTTAAATTTAAAATAAGGATTAAGTAATGCATTTTTTAAATACATTTTAAGTGAATTAATTTCTTATATATAATAAATGTGAGCAATCCTGGGGTGTTTATCATCTGGGATAAGGCAAAATTGATAAGGAAAGTCTGTCATTTGAGGCTAAGAACCTTGGAAACCTGAGAAATTTTCAGTGCAACAATCAATTGGATTTACATTAGTAGTAAAAATTGAGAGACAACATATGTTGCATGAGTTGATAATAAATAACCTGTCCCACCTAGTGATTTACACACTACTGACAAATGTGCAAATATGATTTTTCTCAATCATCCATTTCATATTAAGGGGGCTATTACTCTATAGTTATTGTTTTAAAGAAACAAGGGATTATGCTTTCCATTGAACCTTGAATATCTCTACATTGAATTTTTTGTAACAATAAGAATAATGTTTTTTAGAGAAATCAGGAGTCTGCATGATAACTTTGCAACAAATATCTGCTGAATCCGAATCCTTTTATATAGGGGACTTAGCATATGATTTTCAAGAACATTTGGATAATTTTCTGACATTTAGGACATAATAGGATTACTACTGATGTAGACAGAATAGTATTAGGAAATAGTTTACACTTTTATGGGCTAAATCTTATCTACTAAGTGATGTCTAAATTCTATTTTTCTGAGGAAAGTCACTACAGTCTGTTACAAAAGTATAGGAATATCACAAATTTTGTGTTTTTTCAAAATTTATTTAGATTTTTGTTTAGGAAACAGTTTTATGTTTTAAAACAATTACAAAAACATTTTCAAGCTTCTTATTTTTAAACAATAATATAAAAGAAGTTATCACAGCTTTTCACTATTTACTTGTTACAAAAGTATAGGTACACTTTCTAAAATTACATTAAAATATATTTAAAAATTACTTTTAACACTTTTAATATTTGGTTTCACCCCCTTTGGATACAGTTACTTGAAAAATTCTGTTAGGCATGGAATTTATAATTTTTTTTTAATTGTTTATTTTTAATTTTATCCCATGCATGCATTATTGCAATTTTCAATTGATTTGCAGATTCATATTGTTTCCCATTTTGATAAACAATGGCTGATAAAATCTTCCATAAATTTTCAATGGGATTTAAATTTTTTTTAAACCAATTTTTTGTTGACATTGAGGCATGGATGGGAGCGTTATCTTTTTTAAAGTTCTATTTATGACCTTCAGTTAATTCACCAAATGCGATGATATTATCATACAATAATTCTTGATACTTTTCTGCGTTCATATTTTTGTCAACAAATACTAAATCAGTTTTACCTCTCCATCCAAAACCATCTCAAATCGTTAGACCCATCTTCTTGTTGCAGGCTCATTTTAAATCTGCTTTTTCTTTGTAAATCTTGCCAATAATACGAACCCATCAGGGGGCCATCTAAATTAAACTTCTCATCACTAAACATTATTTCTTGCCATTCTTCAGTCCATTCCATCTTGTCTTTAGCCCAGTTTAAATGCATTGATTTGTGTTTGGTAGTTAAAGATGGTTAAAACGTCATTTTTAAATATTTTACGTTGTCATTGTTTTTTAAAGTTCTCCAAACAGTTACATGAGATAAATCTACTGGTAATTCAGCAGCAGCTTGCTTTGTTGACATGTTTTTATTTGTTATAAGCTTCAAAATTTGTTTATCATTTCTGAAAGTTAAACATTTAGGCAGTGGCATAGCGTAGAGGGGGGTGGCAGCGGCAGGCCTGCCCTTGGCAGCACTTTTAGGGGGCGGCAAAATTTCACAGTAAATAGTATCTTGTAAAAATACCTAAATAAGGGGCGGCAAAATTTTCCTTCGACCCAGGTGGCTGACACCCACGCTACGCCACTGCATTTAGGTTGCCCTGACTTTTTTTTTTGCCCATAATTTTCACCTTGTTGCAAAAGATTTCAAATAGCATTCATAGATCTATTTACAGCTGCAGCAATTTGCCTCAGAGACTTTCCTAAACCACTCTTATTTTAATTATTATAAAAAATTAATTTTCAAGACTTAAGTGGTTTACCTATACTTCTGTAACTCATCAAAAAATGAGTATTTGTGGGAAATAAAAAGTTTATGCTGCTTTATGAAATGTAAAAATCCTGATAAAATAAGTAAAATAATGGAAATATTATTCATTATTTTTTATCAATAATAATTTCAAAATACATTTTGAAAAAACAGAATTTATGGTATTTCTATACTTTTGTAACAAACACACTGTATATGTAACGATGTTAGAATACTGTAACAAACTCACTCTTGAACTATCAGAGATATGATTACACTTTACATAATGTTAAGATAAATGCATATAAAATAACTCCACTAAAATTTTTAAACTATACCAGCAAAAATAATTTAATTTAAATAAGTTACAAACATTTTCGAACCCCTTAGGATTTGCGTCATGTTGTTATGAGAGTGCTAAACGTTTGAATTTAATATTTTCAAATAGTAGGAACCATAAACATTAGAACAAGTATATGTGAAAATTCACATTTAGATAATGTTAAATTCAAAATAAAGGTTAAGTAATACATTTTTTTTATACATCTGAAATGAATTTATTTTTTATTTCTTTATAAATTTTTTCTGGATCATTGAAAAAGGACTGCCATGCACGGGAAATGTTTGCCACCTTGTTAAGAGCCACTGCAAACTACAGGCAGCCACAGCTAGCGTACGCTCGGTCGTGCTCCCATGCCCTGCCTTTTTCCACATGATGCTATGAGCTGCTTTTGCAAGGTAAGCCACGCGAGCATGCAGCAGCTGCAAACTACACAATGTTTGCTTGCGTAACGTTACACTATAGAACAAAGATTTTATTAGGTAAATGTTACCTATGGTGACTAAACTGGAGGCACTTTGGTTAGGTTCGTCTCGTTTCCGTTTGATTAACTATATTTTTAGTAGATGTTTCCTTTTTTTTTTTTTTTTACTTCAAGAACTACCGTGAATAAATAACTAGTGACGTTAAACATGGCGGCTCCCCTCCAGGAGGTCAGTCAGAAGCAGGCCATTTTAGTCACTGTAGATAACATTAACCTTTTATTATAACCTGCACGTGTAATCAGTCAGTTTTCGTTCCAAATTTTGAAACAGCAGTTATATAAAAATATAAGTTAGATAAGAAATAGTTATATAAAAATACAGTAGAGCATCGATTATCGGAATCAATTGGGGACTGGGGTTGTTCGGAAAATCGATTTTTTGGATAACCGATTATGTACGAAAAAATACGTTAACCTATCCCAGGTTGAAATTTGTTCAAATCCTGGCATGTTCTTAAGTACCCTCTCATGGTCGCGTCAGTGCTGCCAGCTAAAACACTCGCACCAACAAAAATAATAATGGAGTGGCCCAAGACATAGCCAAACATTGCAGTGCCACAGCACTAGTGGAAATTTAGATTTGCTGACTGGAAAGCTTTTGATTAATTGACGTTTCAGTTGATTGACATTTGGATAATCGATGCTTTACTGTAGTTTTCGGCTAGTTAAGCCTTGTTAGGCTTAACTAACTAAAAACTATTTTTATATAACTAATTATTTATATACAACGTTTATACTATGTATTTTCTTTTCAATATTGAATGTATTGATCATGTAATTTACGTACAGAGATAAAATTCTACTGTTTTTTTTCAACGTGTGACATGTTCATGTAGTCATCCATCTTCTCCACTCTCTTCTGCTAGCATGACTGCTCTAGCTGTTGAACTCTGGTAACAGTTGAGCGTACTTTTGTATTGCTGTGCTATCAAAGGACAAACCGCGCAGGCAAGAAGAAAGTGGTAGAGCCTTTGACGTCATCGGTTGTGCCAGTACACATTTGTTTGCGTTTTCCTCTTGCAAAGTGCTAGTTTGCAGCAGCTCATTGATATATTTTTCCTTTAGTTCAGTTTTAAAAATTTCCAGGGCTTTTAAAATTTTGATTTGATCGGTGCGAAGGGTGGGTCTAATTAGACTGGCTTGTCATAGTTTAGCTTCAATGTCAGTGTCAGAAGGATATATTGCTAGGTGGTCTGCCTTTTGTTTTGTATATCATATTTATGTTCCTTTGTTTTTTAAGCAATCTCTTGATTGAACCAACGTACACCAGATCTCTATAAAATCTGTCATCTTTCACAGGTATACTACATCCCCCGGTACATTGTAGGCATTAGTGGCATCTTTGTTCTTTCTTAATAACTTACAAACTGACTAGTTATGCCTGTATTAGGGTTTCTCATTTCCTGATTTTTTGCTTGTACCATGATTGCGAGAAATCCTGGTATAGAATTAATTATTTTTAAGATATACAAAATACCTTTAAATCAAGTGATATAATTAAATTACTTTGAAAAATGATATATAATACGTTCTGCAACCTCCCAAATTATATTAATAATGATATGTAAGATATATATTAAAAATTAACTTTGAATTATGTAGAAATTTTCACAAAAAAAAATATTTATTAAAGTTTGCTGGAAACTGCATACAACAACAACAAAATGCTTTGAATTGAGTTGAAAACTTAAAAAAAAAACTTAGATCAAACTACTAACTTAAAAGGTAATTTTTGCTTTTTAAATAAAACATAATATAAAAATTTACAATAGTATTTTGTAATAAGATTTTAAAAAGTAAAGATGATCAATACTCAAATAACAGCCAGATCGAGTGATTGAACTAATGAAAATTTCTGCTACCAAGAATGCCCTTTCTGATTCAATTCATATGTTTGGAATCGTCTTTAATGCATTTAAGAGATGAATGTTATGTGTTTTTTCACCTGTAGCCTGGGAGATTTCTAATTTGTTTTTAAGATTGTAGTACTACTTTTGCTCTAGTATTTTCTTGACTTGTCTATCTTGGCTGCTTTAATTCCTTTTTGCTTGATTCGATTCAGGAATTTTTAATTTTAATGTTATTAAACATAAAACTGAAAAAAACGAAAGAAATGCGTTTTTTTCAGTTTTATGTAAACTGAAAGTAAAAGAAATTTTGAAGAGAAAGCTTCAAAGTTTAATTTCCTGTCTCACTTTTGTGTGAAATTTGACATCGATGAGTTATTGTGTTTACAGCTAGAATACCTTGAGAACAGCTGGTGTTGTCTTTCGCAGGACATTTTCATAGAAGTCTCAGGAGGAGAAAGGTAAAAAGTGGGCGAATACTAGGTGGCAGTATATTTCTAAATATTTTTAAAAAGATTACAATTTTAATTGAAATTTCCGACCCCCTGACTTAATTAAACGTATATATAATAAAATCTATTAATTGAAAAAATTAAAAAGCTATTGGATGTCATTTTTGATATCAGAAAATAGCTTGAAATAACTTTACCGAAGTAAAATCTGTGCACTAGAACTTTTTTAAACTTTTTTTAAAATTTTTTTAAACAATTTGAAGACAAAATACATTTGAAAAATGGAAAAAAAATTTTTTTTTTCTCAGGGACCAAAAATTCGTTTTTTTGTAACGTTATGTAACTTGCTCGAACTCAGTTCGAGCGTGGACAGAAAACGTTTAATAGAAACATCAAGCTTATAACCCAATAATTCGGCATGTTGTTTGTCTTTAATAATCAGGTTTATAAATACTTGAAGAGTTTGTACTTGTTTGCACAACCTGGCATTATGCAGTTATCGAAGGTACTGGGCATGGTTAAAAATTAAGTTGCCATAAGCACAATTATTCCAGATATTACAGGAAGAAAAAAAGTAAGAAAATAATAAATATAAGAAAAAAAGTGAACTTTTAAGAAATTTGGGGCATTTCTCGGGATGAGAAGAATTTTCCAGTATATTTCCTGGGTTAAAAAAACAACTAGGATTCTGTTTGAGAAACCCTAGCCTGTATGTTATTGAACATCCTCTATAAGTAGCAATTTTTTTTGTATAAAGCCTTTAATCTCTGGTCGTAATTAATTAGTATATGTTTTCCTGTACGGTTCAAACCCTTATTATTGCCCTTGTTAAAATTGGAAGTGGGTGATCACTTATTTATATAATATAATTCTTTCCTAACCTTGTACTACTGTTCCAGGGAAAATGTGCGCTACCGCTATTTTTTTTATTTGCTTTAATTCTTGCCTTGTGCTTACAATGCTTGTTTTTCCCTGATATATTGTGTTACAAGTTGTATGTCACTCGTTCTCATAGGTCATCTGATGGGGTCTGCCCGTAGCTATTCCCCATTTCTGCAAGTAAATTTTATTATCGTATTGAAAACACGGTGTAGCATAGTGTGTTCCAATTCTAAAATTTGATGGTGGTGTACAGTGCTTTTCACTACCTGGAATAAGAAATCCCAGTACAGAAGCAAGGCTTTAATTTAATAGATGGATATAAGGATATAAAATCTAAAACTGAGATGTGTTTATTATTAGTTAGTCCAATGTTTCATAATTCTACCAGACGATCTTGCACGTTTGAATTGTAAATTCATAATTTTTTAAATGTGATGTTAGTAAATGGTGTACTGTATCCTTTAAATGTCTTGTGGGTGTGGTGAACGGGTGGATGGAATCGTGTACTCTACGCAGTACATGCGTAAATTTGGCGCCTGTGAACCCAGCGTGTAATACTGCCATTCGTATGATTTCCAATTCATCATTTATTAGGTCCTGCGATGAGGGAAGCAGTATCGCCCTTCTGATGAGAGCATGAATGCAACAGAAAGTCATTCGCTCTAGAAGTAAAATCGTTCTCTCTGCATAAGACAAATCTTCTGTCCTTATCTGACATTAAGAGCCTGAGACCATTCGTGGCTAAGAATCGTGTTACTACCTGGTGGTTTCCACGGTTTTTTGGTGCACCTTGTGATCGCTTTGTTGTAGCAAGCTTCGTGAAGACCTCTAGTTCCATTTGCTGATGCATGGGTGTAGGTTGGCAGGACTTTATGGTCGCTAGGGCGGCCGGGACCAGCTGGTCATAATCGGAGCTTGAGGGAGGGGGGATATATTTCGGACCTCGTTGCAACATGTTATGCACAATCGTGGGCACACTTTCTTCTGTGTAGTTATGATACGGAGTTGGTACTGCCACTGTTTTTTGTGCATACGAAAACTTGAGTAGCCACTGGAGTTTTTTTGCTCAGCCTCTTTTTAGTTTTTTGAGTTGCGACCGAAGCTATACTTTGTATTTTGCCTATCTGAGTGTACAACTTGGAGGGGTCACAGACTTTGGAAAATCCCAGATGTGCCACATAGGTTCTTTTCTCCGCTTCCGCGATGCACTTACGTTTATTTCTAATTAGCTTGGTCAAAAGGGACTGTTCTACTTTCGGAAGCGTTCCTCGAATACACTCCGGAAACTTTTTGCGCTTAAGTTGTATGCATTTGGGAACTACTCTTTTGGCTCTGCACGTTAGTAGGAAATGTAGTTGGGCGAGCAATTTTTGCCATTCTATCTGTAATTTCAGCAACGTGAAGAAACAGTTTTTCGCAGTTTCCATTGCTTGTAGAAAATAATAAAAGTTAACTCACGCCAAAGTTGCATATATTTCTGATAATTAGCACTGAGTTCAGCGTTAACGTAGATTCTTCTTTTTATTGCAAGCACTTTCGACGAAAAATTACGATCGTCGTCTTCAGGCGAATGTGGAAAGAACAAATTTGAAAGAGGCACGTGCCGAACGTTCCAAACCGAATAACGGAAGATTTTCGTTGGCGAATTTTTAAAAAATATAATGTATTCTTTTAGCGTTCGGTAACTTCGCCGGTTCGAAGGAGATTTTAGATCGGCACGAATTGACGGTGCATGCGCTGAAAAGCTCACACGCTACGTGTGCGCTTGTCGGCGTGTTTGAGTGTTTATGCGCTTGTAAAGAGTGACCCAAATTTCGGGCAAGTCCAGGGTGGGGACGTTGCATGCCTCTGCTGTTATTGTGAGGATCGCTTCCCAGATGAATATTATTTTTCTATTGTTGGAGCTTTTTAGGAGCGCTGTTTCTGACCAAAGCGGAGTGTAACCTTGTTGTAGAACTTTTTTGGTCAGCTCTGTTGTTTGCCTTCCTTTATTTATATCATCCTGGTGTTCCGCGATACGGCAGGCGATCATTCTTGTTGTTGCCCCTATATATTTCTCTATTTCTCCTGTTGTTGGATTTTTTAGTGGCACCGCGTAGACCCCCGATTTTTCTAATGCGCTGATTTTGTCTCGGTCGTTGCATATGGTTCTGCGTAGGCTGGGTAGAGGGGTCAAGGGGAGCACGAAGCCGTACCGCCGGAATATACGGCTAATGAGTATGGACTGTGCTCCTAGATATGGTAATGTTGACGGTACTATTGCCATTTCTTTTTTGTTGTGTAGCGTGGTGAACGGGTGGATGGAATCGTTCACTCTACGCAGTACATGCGTAAATTTGGCGCCTGTGAACCCAGCGTGTAATACTGCCATTCGTATGATTTCCAATTCATCATTTATTAGGTCCTGCGATGAGGGAAGCAGTATCGCCCTTCTGATGAGAGCTGCTATGGCGGCATTGATATACCGCGATGGTTGGAAGGCGTCAGCTGGAGTGATGTGGGGAATCATGTCGGACTTGTGGTATACCGCAAACCGTGGTCCTTCCGGCGATTTCTGTATCTGCATATCCAGAAATGTTATTGTCTGGTTCCGCTCCTTTTCCCAAGTGAATTTGATGGTGGGATAAACGCTTGATAGTCGCTGCATAAATCGGATAAATTCTTCCTCTGAATTCCCCCATGCTACTAGGATGTCGTCAACATATCGTAGGTATAACAGGGGGTAGCAAATAGTGAGCGGTGCGTTGAAAGTTTTTTGCTCCACGTCCCTCATGACGAGCTCGGCCAAGACTGCAGAGAGAGGGGAGCCCATAGGGACACCCTGTTTCTGGAGATAGATTTTCTGGTTGAAGCGGAAATAATTGTTTTCAGTGACGAAGATCAACGCTTCGCGAATATCTAGTACCTGCTGAACTGTGAGACCTTTCTTAAGGAGCATAGTATTGGCTAGCATTACGGCTTCAAACGTGGGGACGGAAGGGTATAGCGATATCACGTCCATTTTGTAGAAGGTGCAGATGTTGATGTTTGCTCTTGTGATGTTGGCTTCGATGGTGGTCTTGGCTTCTATGGAGGAGGGAGTGACAAATGGTGACTCCGGGAGCAGCTCTCGTAGAAATTTTGCCAGGGCTTTTTCCAGGTGGTAAGTTGGATGCGACCTTTTGTTTACTAAAGGTCGTAACGGCCAGTTCTCTTTATGCGTTTTGGGCTGAAAGAACAGCCTAGGGCAGGCAACATTTGATGGAGGTTCAAGGTGACCAGATAAAGTCAGTGCTAGTCCTGGCAGTGTTGTAATTTTCCTTGCCTTTCGCAGTACAGTTGGCGTTGGATCTCTGTCCATCTCCACTGAGCATGAATGCAACAGAAAGTCATTCGCTCTAGAAGTAAAATCGTTCTCTCTGCATAAGACAAATCTTCTGTCCTTATCTGACATTAAGAGCCTGAGACCATTCGTGGCTAAGAATCGTGTTACTACCTGGTGGTTTCCACGGTTTTTTGGTGCACCTTGTGATCGCTTTGTTGTAGCAAGCTTCGTGAAGACCTCTAGTTCCATTTGCTGATGCATGGGTGTAGGTTGGCAGGACTTTATGGCCGCTAGGGCGGCCGGGACCAGCTGGTCAAAATCGGAGCTTGAGGGAGGGGGGATATATTTCGGACCTCGTTGCAACATGTTATGCACAATCGTGGGCACACTTTCTTCTGTGTAGTTATGATACGGAGTTGGTACTGCCACTGTTTTTTGTGCATACGAAAACTTGAGTAGCCACTGGAGTTTTTTGCTCAGCCTCTTTTTAGTTTTTTGAGTTGCGACCGAAGCTATACTTTGTATTTTGCCTATCTGAGTGTACAACTTGGAGGGGTCACAGACTTTGGAAAATCCCAGATGTGCCACATAGGTTCTACCCCCTGTTATACCTACGATATGTTGACGACATCCTAGTAGCATGGGAGAATTCAGAGGAAGAATTTATCCGATTTATGCAGCGACTATCAAGCGTTTATCCCACCATCAAATTCACTTGGGAAAAGGAGCGGAACCAGACAATAGCATTTCTGGATATGCAGATACAGAAATCGCCGGAAGGACCACGGTTTGCGGTATACCACAAGTCCGACATGATTCCCCACATCACTCCAGCTGACGCCTTCCAACCATCGCGGTATATCAATGCCGCCATAGCAGCTCTCATCAGAAGGGCGATACTGCTTCCCTCATCGCAGGACCTAATAAATGATGAATTGGAAATCATACGAATGGCAGTATTACACGCTGGGTTCACAGGCGCCAAATTTACGCATGTACTGCGTAGAGTGAACGATTCCATCCACCCGTTCACCACGCTACACAACAAAAAAGAAATGGCAATAGTACCGTCAACATTACCATACCTAGGAGCACAGTCCATACTCATCAGCCGTATATTCCGGCGGTACGGCTTCGTGCTCCCCTTGACCCCTCTACCCAGCCTACGCAGAACCATATGCAACGACCGAGACAAAATCAGCGCATTAGAAAAATCGGGGGTCTACGCGGTGCCACTACAAAATCCAACAACAGGAGAAATAGAGAAATATATAGGGGCAACAACAAGAATGATCGCCTGCCGTATTGCGGAACACCAGGATGATATAAATAAAGGAAGGCAAACAACAGAGCTGACTAAAAAAGTTCTACAACAAGGTTACACTCCACTTTGGTCAGAAACAGCGCTCCTAAAAAGCTCCAACAATAGAAAAATAATATTCATCTGGGAAGCGATCCTCACAATAACAGCAGAGGCATGCAACGTCCCCACCCTGGACTTGCCCGAAATTTGGGTCACTCTTTACAAGCGCATAAACACTCAAACACGCCGACAAGCGCACACGTAGCGTGTGAGCTTTTCAGCGCATGCACCGTCAATTCGTGCCGATCTAAAATCTCCTTCGAACCGGCGAAGTTACCGAACGCTAAAAGAATACATTATATATTTTTAAAAATTCGCTTGTGGGTGATCTGGCTTTGTCTACTATTGGTTGTAACGATTTACTGGTTGTGTTTTGGCAAAAGCAAACAACCTAGAGGTATCTGGAGCACAATAATATTTGTGCCATTCGAATTTAATTTATTTTGGGAAGGGAGGAATGTGTAAATTTGGCAACCCATGCTTGTAATCTGTCTCTATACTTTTCGCTGATTAGTTCACATTCTGTGTCGATAATGTATTTGTTTAACATCCTGCTGTATGTAGTCAGTAGAGTGTCGTTAATCCGAATCGCCGGTTATTCAAACGATTTTCAGTCGGACTGTGTCGTGCTGAATCAAATGTTTTTGATACTAGATTTACTTCTAAAGTATAATTCTCATGTTTTTATATTCTTCAATATATTTTGTTTGTACGAAATAAAGAAATAATTTTTAACGATACAATAGCCTCGATTATTATTATAAAAATTTTTATTAGGCTTAAAATTGATGAAAATTCAACACGAAGTTATACGCAACGGAGAAAAATTTGAACATGGAACAGGTTAATATATTTTTTTGTACATAATCGGTTATCTGAACAAATCATTAATTCGAACAACCCCGGTCTCCAACTGATTCGGATTAACGACTCTCTACTCTATTTAACTTTATTTCATACTGGATCAATATTTGGTATCATACATTAAGGCTTGAGTGCTGCATATTCTGTAGCATACATGGAACCTAGTTTTATGGTATTGGTGAGAAAATTTAGAGGAGAGATACTGTCCCAACAAATTAACAGCATATCTGATCACTTTTTCTGTTTCTTTTCTGCTTTGTGTAGATCATCTCAGCTTTTTGCCATATCTATTTCATAGGGTGTTAGGTTATCAGAGCACAAGACATATTGTCAGTCTGTTGACTTCATACAGTGTGTTTGGGTCTTGCTCAAAGCGATTGTTCTCAAACATAACCAAATTTTTGAGCATGGTGTACATCTCTTATCTAGTTGTTCTAATGGCTTTCTTTAGCCATAATACGCCTAATTTTGGAAGGAGAGATTCAAATCCCATTTGTAGACATATACGTAAAATAGATGTAGGGAAAACTTTGTTTCTTTGGCATTCTAATAAGTTGAGTCTAGCCTTTACCCCTGAAAGGTCTAACACTAATCTTTGATGTATCTTAGCCGTCGTTGCTTACAGAGTACTGAATTTTTCTAAGCTGGTAATAGATTATTAAATAACTATTACCAGCTTATTAAATACTTTTTGTCATAACTCATTTTTTGCTGCTATAGTTTAAAGGTTTTAGTGAAGGTATTTGTCTATTACCAGCTTAGAAAACTTTAGGAAATGCATATATAACCGGTTGTTTTAACAGGTTAACATAGATACATGAAAATATGTTGTTATAATTTTAACATTCATATTTTAGGATAGCTAAAATTTTAATTTTATTTCATTCTTTTGTATTCATTGATGATATGCTTACTATTATTCTTAATTTATTTTAAAAAATTTATTCTAGATTTGTTTGAATTTCTGTAAAAACTATGTGGTAAGATTTAAACCATTCATTTAGAATCTTTTAATATACTTGTTCAAATAATAATTGAATTATAATTTAATACTGCCTAAAGATGACATTTTGAAATGTTAGAAGTATTTTCTTCTAGTTAAAAACTTTTGAAGTAATGATTTTAACACCAAAAGACAGGTATAGTTTATTTTTATTTTAAGTTTGGTGTATTTTTCAACTTTTTCACTGGTCAATTTCGTGTAGACTTGTCTAGCTTAGCAACTCTCACATATGATTTCAAAACAATTTTCTGTTTAGGAAACAAATTCAACGATTATGTTAGAATGTTTTCAATACTTGTAAGAACTGAAGATGGAACTAAAAGTGAAAACTGAACACTTTACAAGTTGTAGTTTTTCTTTGACATTTAAAATTCAACACACTTGTATCTTTCAAAAGCATGATCAGATTATGTGATTTCAAAACTGTTTTGAATCAAATTATCGTTTTTGTGAAGAATTATTATTTTACGATCGTATCTAAAATGGATTCTATTGAAGAATGTTTGACAATGTGAATTCTAATATTACAATATATATTTCTGTCTGGGGAGCAGGAAAAGCCAACTTCAGGTAGTTGATACTATTCAACTTCTTCCAGCAGAAATAACACATTAGTAACATGATAACATGTTACTATGTAGATTTTATAATATATTATAAAGTTAAAAACTTTATGAAATTTTCAAGAAACAATGCATTAGATGTCTTCAATTTGTCCTTTTTCATAGTGGAGTTGTCCACTATGAGACTTGCCATGTAATCTGGTATAATACTAATACCAGATCGCTTCTGAAAAATAAAGAATAACCTAATTAGTAATTCGGATGAAATGAAACAGTACATTAACTTTTCCAAGTTAATTTTTTTTGAATATAACTAATCCAAAACACTTTTACATCATGGCATTTATAGACAACTGAAAGAAAATGAGCACTCACTACACTCTTTACCCACAAGCAGTGATCTTCATTGCTGAGGACTATGTAGCTTCATGGCCATGCTTCATAGGATTTAAAAATGTAAACAACAATATATGCACAGATTCCATGAGTATTCTAAGGTAATATGGGTTTGTGACTTGAATTCACATACTATTCTCAGCATTTCGAGAAACACTGTTTACTTGATTCTATGTCGTATCTAAATTTCTTAGCAGGTTATTGTGGAAAAATAAAAAAAAAAATGATAATAGTAAAATTTATTTACATGGAGACATAACAAGGAGTAAAGAATGAATTTAATAAAAAGAAAAAACTTAATAATGAGAACAATTAAGATTGGCTTTAAATAATCACAATTATTAATTAAAATTTTATTAAAAATAAATTTTAGATGAACCTTTGATAAAAATTCATAGTTATTTTTTTCACTTTTTTGACTTTGTCTGAGGTGAATGTTAAAATAATTATAAATTGGTATTAAAAAAACTGTTAAAACCATTACTTTGTTTTATTTTTCTCATAAATACATTTTAATCTTTCGATTTGTCATCAGTATGTCCTCATACATGTCAGGACATAGTTTTCACTATAAATAATAAATACTATCCTATACAGTTAAAATTTTTACAAGACTTATATAACAATCACAAAACAATTGTCCTATCTGTATAATATAGAATAATGTTCTACAAGAAATTTCTGTGTGCAATTAAATTAACAGTTGGATTAAAATTTTACAGTTATGAACGATCAAGTTGCAGTTTTCTGACACTTGAAACATGATAATACAAGTAGTTTCGGAAAATTACAGTTTTTGTTCAATTTAATAATTTCAACCAGTTCACGAATATTTACAACACTTTTTGCTTTAAACACTGCATAGAAAGTATGACATACTTTGCTATTTTTTTGAGCAAAGTAACAGTTCCAATTGAAATAAGCCTTAGGTACATTTCACATAATTTAGACAATTTAATTCACATGTTTAGAAAACAAGACTGACCATTGCAGTTGGGTCAGTTGCAGACACAATTGAAAGTGTGATCCAGTTCTGTTACAATGATAGCTTGTCACTCTCATTCACATCTTTGTTGCTGTTGTTTTCATTTTGTCTTTCCTCGATTTTGGGTTTTTGTTGTCGGGACGTCCCTGGGATGGTTTAGTAACTCCTCTTTACCATGCCTGGGATCTGGATTCCCCCACACGTGTTTGCCGTGCGTGGTGACTCGTATGCCGGAAACAGGGATCCTGGTAGTTGAGGGGCAACATAGCATCTCTAACACTCTGCTTTGGCCCCTGCTTTGAATAAACAGCAGGATCAAATCTGGCTCCATTTGAGTCAGTTGGCTGGTTGTTGAGTCATTCTTGAACTCGGCCTGGAGTCAATTGATCGATGCAGACCGTGCGGACACATCAGATGATGAGCTTTTTTTGACTGCATTGTGAGGGTATAGCTTCTGGGAAACCTCGGTGTGACAGTTTGTGGGAGTCTCTTATGTGACAGCATTTCCTCTTTGGGTCCCATGGTGGGTGGGGTCACTAGGAGTCAAAATAATTGCACGATTGAGCACGATTTTTGAATCGTGGATTCTAAAATTTCAAAAACTAAAGACAAGCGAAAAAACACTAACAAAAACACTACAACTATTAACAAGGATGGCTAGTCAGCCATCCTTGTTAATAGTTCGTGCTACTGGAGAGACACCTCTATCAAAACGTTCCCCTTTTCTGATTCAGAAATTGTTTGAATCTGCAGTTGGAAACCTGAAAAAAATACAAAAATTGAGGTCAGGAGATCTGCTTGTAGAAACAACCTGACCTCAACAGTCAGCAAAACTTTTGGCAATAAAGACCCTCGCAGACATGGAAGTCGCTTTCACCCCACACGGAAGTCTAAACTTATCACGTGGAGTGATATCAGAGATCGATTTAATGTCTGTAGATGAATCAGATATTCAGATTGGCTTTTTGGATCAAGGTATAACTGCTGTTTGACGTATCTTCATTTGTCGAGAAGGCAAGTTAATTCCAACTAAACACCTAATTTTAACCTTTAGCAAACCGACATTGTCATTATTTATTACGGCAGGATATCTGCGCTGTTTGCATAACATCTTCCACCAGCTCAAAAGCAGTCTGGGATAAAATCCATAAAATTAACGGGAAATATGCTTTTCACTCTGTCCATGCTGGAAAATAATGCCACAATAATTAGCGACATAAAAGGTATTGCTGATTTGTTGGGTGAAACATTTTCGTCTTCGTCCAGCAATATTATGTATACAAAGGATTTTCAGGCTTATAAAGTCCAAACTGAAAAACATTATCTAAACTTCCACTCTCCATCTAATGAGGAATATAATGTGCCATTCAGCAGAATAGAACTATGTACAGCAATCTCTCGCTCGGGGAATACTGCTGTAGGTCCGGATAAAATCCACTACAGCATGATAAAAAATCTGTCAAACAATTCCCTTAGTAACCTTCTGAATCTATTTAACAGAATATGGACAGAATGTATTTTCCCTGACTCTTGGAGGCTATCAATTATTATTCCCATTTCCAAGCCATGTAAAGACTGCAAGAATCCCTCCAATTATAGACCAATTTCTCTGACTAGTTGTCTGTGCAAACTTATCGAGAGAATGGTCAACAGACGCCTGATGTTCCTCCTAGAGGAAAAGAACTACTTTTCACCACATCAGAGTGGATTCCGTAGGAACAGAAGTACCACAGACAATTTAGTAAACCTTGAAACATCTATACACGAAGCGTTTATTAGACGACAGCACTTAGTGTCTGTTTTTCGATATAGAGAAGGCCTATGATCACTGTTGGCGATACGGGATACTTCGTGATCTGCACAAATTCGAATTGCGGGGTAATTTGCCAATTTTTATAAAAAACTTTTTGCAGAATCGAAGATTTGAAGTTAGGATTGGCAACACTTTATCTAGGCTTTACACACAAGAAGAAGGTGTCCTTCAAGGTTGTATTTTGAGTGTGACTCTGTTCCTAATCAAAATTAATAGCATAGCTAAGTGTCTTCCTTCCAGTGTGAAACACTCCTTGTATGTGGATGACTTTCAGATTTTTTGTCAGTCTACTAACATGAGTTTTATTGAGAGACAACTGCAAACCTCTTTAAATCGGATAGACAATTGGTCCAAGACCAATGGTTTCAGTTTTAACGTAGAGAAGACCTCGTGCATCCACTTTTGCCGAAGGCGTGGTTTGCACCTGGACCCTGAAATTTACCTAAATGGGGTTAAAATCGCAATGGTCAATGAAGCAAAATTTTTGGGTGTTGTGTTCGACCATACATTAACGTTCTTGCCATACTTGCGCAAATTGAAGAGTAGATGTTCAAAATCTCTGAACCTTTTAAAGGTATTATGCTGCTCATTCTGGGGAGCAGACAAATGTTCAATGCTTAGAATATATAGAGCCCTTGTTAGCTCTAAGCTTGATTATGGATGTATCGTGTATGGCTCTGCGCTAGAATCTACTCTTCGGATGCTGGATCCAATCCACCATCAAGCATTGCGTTTGTGCACTGGTGCATTTCGAACTTCTCCTGTCCAAAGTTTGTACGTAGATGCTCATGAACCTCCACTATCTCTCAGGAGAGAGCAGTTGTCTTTGTTCTATTATATTAAACAGAAATCTCTGGCTAAACCTTCAGTTTATTGTAGAGTATCAGATACTCAGCTGAAAAGATTATTTACAGCTCGTCCAAGTTGTGTGTCCTACATTTGACATTAGAATGGAGAATGTAAGCAGCACGATTGACCTGGACACAAGCAACATTTCACAGGCCGAGGTCGATAATATATTACCTTGGTTAACTCCTGTGATAAATGTTGACATTAGCTTAAAGCAGTTTCCTAAGGAATCCACTCTGGACTACATCTATAGGCAGCACTTTGCAGAAATTCAACAGCACGACAGGAATTTAATTCCTATTTATAGTGATGGATCGAAATTGGTTGAATACGTTGGCTCAGCCTTTGTCTGCCAGGATGAGATTGTGGCAGAACAAATTGCATCGAATTCTTCCATCATTACTGCAGAGTAGCAGGCTATTTACCTAGCCTTAAATTATGTAATTAGGAAAGGTTATCGTCGCTGTGTTATTTACACTGACTCAGTGCAGTTCAGGCTTTGATTTCACATGAACCTAGTTCTCACTCTATAGTGATTAAAATTCACAAATTGTTTTGCCATCTTATTGCGAGTAATATTTTTGTAAAATTTTGTTGGGTCCCAGGCCATGTGGGTGTAGGAGGAAATGAGGAAGCTGACGCAGCTGCAAAGTCAGCAAGTCGTTCTCAGCATACAATGTTTATTGAAGGAGGTGACTTGAAGCTGGTCGTTAAAAAACGAGTAGGAGAGAGATGGCAAAATGTGTGGAACGAACAAGTCCACAATAAACTTTACGAGATCAAACCTATAATAGAAAATTGGACACACAAGAAACAGTATGATAGGAGATCTGAAGTCATTCTTACTCGTCTGAGGATTGGACATACTCGGCTTACTCATCAATACCTTTTAAAGGGTGATGACCAGCCAGTATGTCAGTATTGCAACTGTACTGTAAGTGTTAAACACACATTTTGCAACTGTGTTGCTTTTGACCAGAGTTGTAGACAGCATTTCAGAAATGCAAGTTTTAAAGAGATTTTGGGCCAGAGGCTAAATGTTGATTTAAATTATTGAACTTTCTAAAAGTCACAAATATTTATAAAGAGATGTAATTATTTATTTATATCTATATATAGGGTAGATGTACCAGTTGTGGCCAAAGCAAGCAAAGTTTTCCAGAAAAATATGTGCCAAATAATATTTCTTTGGACTTTTATGTTAAAGTTGAAAGTAAATAAAACCATAAATTTCAGTTTTTCTTTATGATAAATCATGTTTTATTTAGGAACTTTCACAAAATGTAATTATTAATTTCAAATGTAAAAGTTAAAATGTACCGGTTCTGGCCAACATTATACCAGTTTTGGCCATTTGAATGTACTAGTTTTGGCCATATTTATTAAAAGTTATTTTACTCTGTATTTCATCATTTCTGGTACGAAACAAGCACCTCTAGAATTCTTAGAGACTGGTGGTTCTATTTTTTCTATAATGTCATGTTTAGTGTACCATATACAATCAATTTTTTCAGGCCACTTCCAGTCAGTAGGTCCACTTATTTCCATCACGGACACTTTTGCCCTTGATTCAGTGAGATGGACAATATTTCCAGGAAAGTATTCACCTTCATACCGCACAATGACAAAATCATTCTTACAGAGAAGACTGAAGCTTGTAGGCCTACTAGAGTGAGTTGGAGTTGTGTCATCATCTTCATTCTCGGAATCTATGTCAATGCTAGAATTTGTTTTTGCGTCACTGGATATTTGTCTTTTTTTCTGTTGTTTTCTACTAATTTTAGGCTTGAACTTCTTCATTTTCTTCTCAGTTTCTTGTGCCTCTTTAAGCTGGACCCACTTATTAGCAGTTATGACACATGGTAGGTGAACTTTCTTCCTCTTTGACATTGACGGTTTTGTATTTGGCCATCTAATTACATCTTTCAAAACTTCTGCTGAAGTTTGAGGAGATTGCTGTCTTATTTGTGAACTGCTTAAGGACTGTATAGGACTGATGATAACTGAAAGCTTGCTAGTATTGGGAGTGGGAGTTGAGTCAGGACCTGAGCTGAGAGGTGTACTTGTATTAACAACAATGGGTGTAGTAGAAACTTTGCTAGTACTGGGAGTGGAAATATTGGTTGGAGTAGAAGAGTTTGAAATTTCTAGGCCTACTTGTGAAATTGGAGTCTTCCCTGCTTCATCATCTTCCAAGAACTTTTCCCAAACATCATATAACATATAAGCAGATTGTTCATAACACCAGTCATATCCTTGTTCTTTACAAATTTTGAATTGTTTCAACAATTCTGGATCTAGTTTAGTTTCAAGGTATTCCAAATGGCTAAGCTGTTTCTCAGAGTTTACTTTTGCCATTGCTGCTGTTGAATGAACTGATGTGTACTTTGAAGGTAGCTTTGAATAGTCAACTGCATCAGGAGAGAATGGGTAAAGGCCACAAACTTGGAATCCTGTCTTCACATTATCAGGAAAGGCTTTATTTCCAATAAGTTCAGCAAGTGCTGGTATGATGTTGAACTTTGTTATTTCTTCATTGTCATGTTTATAACGCCAGGTTCTTACATATTGTTTCCAGTCTTGCTTCATTGATTTGAAAACAGTGACATCAAGGGGCTGAAGCACATGGGTGGTATTTGGGTATAAGCACACTACAATGATCTTTTTTTCACGGCAGAATTGACTTAAATTTAAAGACATATGAGAAGAATGCCCATCTAGAAATACAATAACAGGTAAGGGAACATTATTTTCTGTTAAGAATGGAAAAAAGACATTTGCAAAGTACTCATAAAAACTTTCAGCAGTCATCCAGCCTTTCTCAGTCTTACCTATGCCCCAATAAGAAGGGGCTGTTTTAACAATAATGTTTGGGATCCTTTCATATTTAAACACAGTAAGGGGAGGAGCACATTCTCCACTGGCATTTACAGTAATTAATGTAGTCACATTTTCTTTGTCTGAACTTTTAACAATGTCATAAACAGGTTTCCCTTTTTCAGCAAGTACTAAAGTGCCTTTGGGACATAAAAAGAAACTAGTCTCATCCAAGTTAAAAACACGTCGTGGATCACTCAAAATGGATATATCATCATTTAAGTGCTCCTCAACTTCTTTGAACCAATTTTGAATGTTTTGCTCTGTTACGGATCCTCTTGATTTACTCAAATATTCACTGTGTTTTTGACTGACAATAGGATTTCTTCTTAAAAATGCATCAAACCACTTCCTTCCTGGTTTGTTTTCAATAAATGGTGTTTCCAAGTTATTCTTTTTGACATAAAGTTCCACAGCACTAAGTAGGATTTCTTTGGTAACTGGATAACCAAGTCTTGCTGATTCAACAGTCCAATCAGAAAATGCTTTTTCTACAACACCCAAAACTGGTTGAGGTCCTGTGTGACCAGATGTTATAGGTGCATGTCCACTAAGTTTATGGCGAAGAGTAGTTCTTGGTACTTTGTAGATGATACTTGCTTTATTCACAGACATTCCATCTTTCACAGCTTTTATTGCACTTCGTACTTTACTTGGTGAATACTGAAAAAGGAGCTTTTTCACATTTGATGCTCTGATGTTTGTCCGCTGAACTTGTTTTACACGTGCCATGACAGTATCAGTTATCTAAAGAAGAGAGACATAGGCTATCTTTAGTACTTTTAATTTTACATAAAATAACTAGGCCTAAAAGTGCTTTAGCACTTTTAGGCCTAGTTATTTTAAGTGATTTTAGCATTGTCAAACTTAATAAATAATTATATTTATAAACCACTGTAAAGGAACTAAAAGGCTCTTGGCCAGAAATGGTACATGCAAGTTCCATTTTTGGCCAGCTTATTGGCCACAACTAGAAAACTCATCAATTTAATGTACCACTTTTGGCCACCCTATGGTTGTCAAATAAATTAAAAAACTATCAAATGCAGACATGCAAGGATTAAATTAAATATAATTTAGAATCTTTTAGCTATAAAATTAAAAAGAATAACTGAAGGTTTTATTAAAAAAAGTTGGATTCACTTACCTGTGTCTGTTATGAAAATCTGTAAGGAATGGCTTATTTCCTGAAGGAACTGAACAAAAGTGATAATCATTATGAGTAACTGAAATTTTTCTTGACCAATCAGAAGGGATTTTCTTCAAAACCTTCATAGTTAACAATAAAAGTTTGTTTCATTGGACAGATTTGAATGTGGTGATTATATTTTTAAGTTAAATTTGTTTTCTGGCCAGAACTGGTACACCGGCCAAAACTGGTACATCTACCCTATCTTGTTGTTATACACAGTTTAACTGTTGTATATTTTTGTTATTGGTTCTTTGTTTTTTGTTTTGTTCATTTGTTATTTATGTACAATGGAGTATCACCCAGCTCATCTAATACTTGTTGATCCAGTAGATGTAAGCAATCTTCAAAGAGTCGATCAGTTTCTAAGATGTTAGCCTCTAAATCACAATTGAAATTGCCTGTTGTACTTATATATACCATAAGTTGTGGCTCAGCTTGGCCTATGTGGCCTTTGTGCTAATAAATTTAAACCAACCAACCAACCTTTTGAAGGGTGAAGTGATGGACTCACATTTTATTCATGATTATGAATCGATGCAAAAACTTTGCTTTGTTTGTTGCATAACATCGCCAAACACTCGATTGAAACATTCTCACGACACTGTTTTTGTTTAATTATGAGCAAACGCGGCACTTATCTTGCGCACAGCTTACTCAA
This sequence comes from Centruroides vittatus, assembly GCF_030686945.1. Taxonomy (NCBI): domain Eukaryota; kingdom Metazoa; phylum Arthropoda; class Arachnida; order Scorpiones; family Buthidae; genus Centruroides; species Centruroides vittatus. Next base: position 168,720 of record NW_027122539.1, read on the forward strand.
ATACACATTTTCAGTCAAAATGCAATGTACAGCACTATTTGAAATGCCTATTATGTCTACTAGCTCTCGCACTTTCAGTCGACAGTTACCCAATACCATTTTGTGGATTTCTTTCACCATTTCTGGCATGGTCGCCTCAGTTGGTCGACCACTGCAATGTTCGTATTGGCAGCTTGTACAGCCTCGTTTAAACTCTGCCACTCAATATTTTATTGTTGTAAATGAGGGAGCAGACTCCTTCAGAGTAGATTCCAGCTCAGCTTTAATATTGGTTGGACTGAAACTTTTTTCAAATGAAAGTATTGTATCACATAACAATGACCAATTTTTTTATGTTTACAAATTCACTGAGATTGTTCACTATTGATGGCTGTCAAACAAATACTAAACAACGCAGTGTCTTTAAACTTAAGCTTTATGAGGTTGATACTTTCGACAACAGTAATTTTTTGATAACTACCGCCATCTATATGTCAGTTCGGGTACTTCTGGGAAAACTCTCGTAAGTAAGAGTTAGCAATACGGAAATACGAGGGAGATTTGTGCGCAGATAATTTCTTATCATAACAAATTTAGAGATTTAACAGAAAAATTTGTCAAAAGTGACTATTGATGGAAATGTGTGAAATTTCATTCAATCCATGCAAGTTGTGATTACCAGATCCGCTTTGGCTACCAATTTAAAGTGTTTTAATCTTTAAATTAGGCATTTCCACTTCTAGGGACGATGATCCAGGGGTTGGATTTGTGGGAAGTATTCGGGTTGTTTCGTTGTGTCGAATTACAGAGAACGAGGCACTTGACGTGTAAGCGTGTGAGTGTGAGAATTGGAGTAAAGGTTAAACAGTTTATATCTTTGTGTACAGTGATGATGTGTCCGTGTGTGTATGTGTGTGATCGAAGAACATCTTTCGGCGTGTCTAAAAACAGTAAATTACAATAGGAGAATAAGATGTGTTGAAAATGAACACAAAGGAGTTCTTACCATTGGAGATTTCGGAAAGTATTCACTTGTACGATAAATGGCCACTTTGTTTTTTTTTGTGTTAAAGTTGGGGGAGGGAGAAGTATCTTCCTCTCAAATGTTCCTACAAAACACAAAGACAGTGAGAAAATAAGAAGTTGATTTTTTTATCAGACAGTGTTTCTTCCCGAACAGTGTCAGGAGAAGAGCGAAGGACCTGGCCTAGTTTAATCTAACCTACTCTAATCAGAAGTTCAATCCTCATAACAGCTGTTTGTGAAGAAAGGTTTGCCAAATGTTGCATTTGATGAGTAAACATGTCACGTCTGGGTGGTCACAATCGGGAGTCAAATCCATTGTCGTCTATCGAGTGTCACGTTTAGGAGACAAGACCATGGGTCATGACTGGGTAAGAGAAGTCACGTCCGGGAAAAGGTGTTGAATCCGGTAAGAAAGTCGCATGGGAGTGAAGAAGAGGAAATCGAAGAGGATCACCACTTAAGCCAAGAGAACTGCAGCCGTCTGCAACGACAAAACAGACAGACAACGTCTTTCAACTTCGGTGGCTCTGCTTTTTGATTCCTCCTTGTTCCAACTTTGGCAAGGCGGTGGCGTCTCTGTCACAGACGAACAGGCAGAATGCGATCAACCAGAAAATGTCAACTTAGAGGCGTTGTTGTTTTCTACGTCCTTTACAGCAAGGTCTGTGGCCAGATGACTCTTGAAAGCCTTAGCCAAGTGCACTGGACTCAGGGTGTAGCGTTGCATGATTTCGACTCGAAGGATGCCACGTCATGCGCACTTGGGGAAGGCCTTCTTCACCTGCTGCCTCTCGTTTGTCGAACCCACAACGGCACGAAACGACACTCGTTTTGCGTTGTCTGAGGAACCCCATCTCTCTGGCACCACTGCATTCTTTTGTTGAAACCTCCAGCAAAACCACTACAACGTCTTCATTCTGAAAAAAAGAAATTTGCAATTATTTGATTAACACAAAAGTTTAAATTAATGCTTAAATTCTTCTGAGAAAAGTTAAATGCTCATTGCAGCTGCCTGTTTAAATCTAAATGATTCGAATCCGACTATCGAACAATGTGCCGAGATGTCTTCTGGGACCAATTAATGCAGAAGTCCAAGATTACACTTACGACGAATCAGAATTTGGATAGCTTGTGTTAGATCCTACTGCGAATTGCTAGAACATTCCAACTGTATTTGCAGTAGGGACGACTGACCTGGAACGAAGAAAGTCTCTTATGTATAATTTATATTTGTACGACAGTAAATTAAAGACAGCCGCACATAGCCATGAGGACACGGCACTCTAGCCCAAGTCGTAACAAGTGTTTTCTTCTAGAGCAATTTACCCTAACGTGTACGTCACATAAATGCAACAACGGCATTTAAGAGTTTTGTGCAAAGGAATTGCGGACAAGTCGACCAAAAGACAAGACAAACGTACAAAGAAGCGAAACGTGCCCACAGCCGAACTTGCCATTTGGGACACGAACGTTTAAGTGGCACAAAGCATTGGCAGAAGATCACGTAACTGTGGAAGATCGACTGCACTCAGAAATGACTGCACCTTGTGGAAAGAGACAAAGAATTGTTTTCCTTAGATTCTTTGTGTCCAGCCTGTATAGATAACTGTTAAGTGTATTAGAAGTGTTTGCAGACAATTTAATTCTGGCAAAAGAAGCCATTGAAAAGCGTTGTAACTAATACATAAATTGCTTGGAGAAGTCGGAGATCAAAGGGCAAAATTTTTGACCTGTTGGAGGAACATCCCATGCTTCAGAGTATAGTCTTCGTCCATCAATGTTACCAGAATATATTTTAGTTAAAATTCAAATTTAAAGTTTGTATTAAATAATTTTTAATTGAACTTTTATAAAAAATCGTTATTATTTCACTGTGTTTATAAAATATAAATGAATTAATTACGAAAATAAACCCACGAGCAAATACTTAATCTGTTTATGGCGCTTGTCTCTTTCTAATGTGGCGGCTCGTTTAAAAGTCCTAATTCGCAAGTGACGGCAGATTTAAATGCAAATACGCCAGATGATGATGTCTCTGAAAGTTGGACTGAACGAAACGAAAATAAAATTTTACAGCTAGCTAAATTCGAATTAAAATCTTACTTGGTGTAATGTCGGCATGCAAAAGTCTTCTTAAAACCACTTCGGGTAGCAAAGAACACTGAAGAATGGCAAAAAACATGGCGAAAACCAGAGCAAAGAGCGCACACGTCTGTTCGGCAATCGAAAAACGTGCAAAGTGCAACAAATTTGTGTTTGCAACAGTACGCGTCTCCATAGAAACGGCAATTGTTGCGGTTTCTATGGAGATTAGAAAGCGCCTAACGAATTTGAATGCGATTGATGTAATGGATTCTTTTTGAATTTTAAGGCTAAATATCTGCATTTTTTACGTTTCTATTTCTGGAATGACGACGGATTGGGATCGAGAGACTCCCTACCACCCTCCGCTATTGGTTTCCTTTTTTGACAAGGGGTTAGAAGCAAGATTTTCTATAATTGATCGTCATCTTTACCTCGCCACCCCCAAAACTTGAACAAATCATTCAGTTTGTTTGTCCAGTATTCTCCAATTGACCAACAGCGCAATTTTTAGTGTCATATTTTGTAAAAATTTGAACTTGCTGGAACCAAACTCTGGCAATAAAATTTTTATTGCTTGTTTCCCACAGAGAAAAAATGAATCATGAGGAACAAAATCCGAATTGTGCTGGTTGGTGATGGAGAGAAACGTGACCGAAAAGATAAAAGGGCGACCAGAGAGAGAAAGGGGGTCTGTTACAGTCTGTTCGTCTGATTGACTCCAGGTTGATTACCGAGTGCTTGTCCACGCCTAACACGTCCATAAAACAGTGTTCGTCCCGAGGAAAGTTGACATTGTCAACAAAGGAAGCAGAGTCGCAGATACCTCAAAACTTGTTACAAGGACCTATCTACTCGGACCAAGAGGTATGATCTCCCCAAATTGGTGTGAACTCTCTCCCGGGTACCCTAAACTAAGTTGATTGTATATCATTTTTACTTGTAGCTGTAGATTTCAGTTTTAATAAATTGTTGTTGTATTTTCCATCAATGTCGTTTATTTGAGATGCTGCTTTATTGTCAGACTCATCCACTTCCTCACTCTCACTCGCGTAACACGTAACAAACCTGAACCGCCATCTTGACCGTGGGCAGGTCTTACCGACCTGTTAGTCGAGAAAAAGGAGGTGTGACTCTGTCCACTTCCTGATGCACCCACAAATTGGTGTCAGGAGTGGGGTTCGATGTCTTCTAACTATCGATAGAGCGGAAAGGACTATATTTGAATAATAAGGACAATTCCAGTTGAATTAGGGACCTAAACCGTAGGTGGAAGCACTAGGAGTATTAGTGGAGGTAGTTCCAATTTAATTGAAATTTAGGATAAATGGAGGGCGATTCGCAACCCGCGGCAAGACCAGCTAACTCAAATTCAAATATTACGCTAGGAAGTTTGGGTGGAATAATTTCGTTACTGCCCGTGTTTACTGGAGAAATGGAAGGCATCAGTGTCACGGATTTTTTTTGACTCATTAGCCGACGTGAGGAAAGTAGCGGCATGGTCAAAGGCCCAAATGCTGGCCATCGCCAAACTCAAACTTACCGGGATAGCTCGAGAATTTGTCCGGAAGGACTGGCAAATGAAAGAGGTAGACGACTTTGATGAATTCAAGCGCTTGATGATCGCGCGGTTTGAGCGGGAACCTTTTTTGTTTAGGCTTAGTAGATTCTATACCTGCGTACAAAGACGGGATGAAGACGTACAAGCATATGCCGCTTGGCTTCAAGTGCTAGCCATGGAAATGGAGATTACGCCAGAGCCCGGTGCGGATGCCGCAGAAACTGCTATTATTCAGTGCATTCAAAGAAAGGAGTTAATGAACGTTTAAAAGCTCAATTTCTCAATGGAATAGATATCAGGATCCGCCAGCGGGTGATGAGCTGCGAGGCTGAAACCTTTGATATGGCGCTCAAAGCAGCCATCAGCGAAGAGATGATCAAACAGCTGACTGCCCATCCTCAGGGAATTATGTGAACAGTTAGGGATAGCAAGTGGGTGAGAGACTTTTCCTCACAGGACAATATCGCTCAATTAATGTCGGCTATGCAAGAACTTAAAGCCAAAGTTGAAGGTCTTACCCTAACCTCAATTGCAATTAATGCTAGAACCCCTTCAGGGAGGCAAAATAATCAAGGGAATTATAACAACCTGCCTTTCTGGCGAGGAGGATACTGCCCAGTTAATACTAACCGTAAACCTGACTGACCAAATGATCCACACTATAGGAACCAAAATTCTCGCGGTCGCAGAGATACTAATAGTAATGCTTTTCCTACGCATCAACGAAATGAATCTATAAGGAAACGCGAAAGCGAAAATGATCAAAATAGCTCTCAACCTATGGAAGAAAATTAAAACGGATGGACAGGCATTATTCGAAGCATCCAAGATCAACGACCTCGACATAATTACTCTACTAGGTTCACTTATTCTGTATGTAAGCAAAAATGACTCTATACTGAATCAAGTAGGAACTTTTCTCCACCCCAACCAGATTCATTTGATGACAATGAGACGAGGTGGAAAGGCAGGATAGGAATAACTAGAACTATCTGAAGGCACAAACCTATCATATTGGTTTATATTAACAATATTTCAGTAAAAATGCAAGCTAATACCAGTGCAGAACGTACGCTCATATCAAACGACTCAGCGAATAAATTGAAAAGGAAAGCTCCCGTAAAATTCGGGCGCTGACAGAAATTAGGAAACGGCTTAGGGGAGCCAATTACTGCTATAGGATCAGCAACACCTGTGTTTAAATTACGGGGAAAGAAATATGCCATGTCATGTGCCATCGTACAAGTCGAAGTCGCAAACTTATGTGAAGGAATCTTGGGGTGAGACCTCATGGAAACCGCACGATTAATTTTAGATCTTGCTTGTGATCAAGTCATCCTACCAAATGGGAAAACGATACCTTTTTGCACACCTAGACAGCCGCGCAGAGGGAGAAAGCGGTGTAAGAACCGCAAGGAAAGAGAAAATCTTGTCAGACATCTCCCGAGCAGAACGGATACTTCTTGCCGAAGGGAAGGAGAGACAGAAACTACAAATTCAGTGTGCGAGAAGGAGAATGGCTGCCCATCAAAAGCTAAGCGACCCCCGGGTACAACAGGATAACACGGACACAATCATCCAGCCACCTCTTGCATCATTCATCGAAGACGCATTAACGATTATACTCCCTTCAGTAACAGAAGAGCAATCTAATCCCAGCGAGGAAACGGAACCAGAAAGTGAACGCGAGGAAGCAGAGTCCAAGCTCGAAAGTGAAGTTGCCAAACCAGAACTGGAAGGAGAAAAGGAGATTACACCTCCATATGCCCTTCAAAGCCAAGGGACAGTAGTAGACCATTTATGGGTTATGCTGCAGCCCACTCGTAAGCGTAGCCGGATACGTCAGTTTTTTTCCCGCTACTAGCTGGACTTCTTTCCCTTAAGCTCTGGGTGCCAAACAAATGAGGGCACCAACGGGAAGGTACCCCACAAGGTGGATGAAGATAACTTATCTAATAAATTTATTGTTAATCTAATTAATCTTGTCACGCTAAAGAATCTTATCCAACGAATAGATTGCGAAAGGGATATTTCTGAACGAAGGCGTGAACATGCGTTATTCAGCGGAAATTAACTACAGGTCAAAGACCTATGCAATCGGCCGATCATCCGTTACTATACACTGAACTCTGAAAAGGTTACCTATTGATGTGGGTTCTTGTCTGTGGTGAGGGGACCTCGCAGAGATGGTTTAGTATCTCTTCTTTACTATCCCTGGGATCTGAACGCCCACCCACGTGTTTGCCGTGCGTGGTGACCCGTATGCCGGAAAGGGGGATCCTGGTAGTTGAGGGGCAACATACCGTCCCCAACACACTGCTTTGGCCCCTGCTTCGGATAAACGGGAGGCTCAAATCAGGCTCCGTTTGAGTCAATCGGCTGGTCGTTGAGTCATTCTTGACCTCGGCTTGGAGTCAACCGATCGATGCAGACCGGGCGGACACGTAAGGCAAGATGTGCTCTTCTTGACTGCATTGTGAGGGTATAGCTCCTGGGAAACCCTGGTGTGACGGTCTATGGGAGTCTCCCATGTGACGGCATCCCCTTGTTGGACCCCATGGTGGGTGGGGTCACTAGGAGCTGAATAGTTATTTTTAAACATGGATTCATCAAAAGCAAAAACCACAAGCACCATTGCATCACAACCAAAGGAGGTCAGTTCCTCCAACCAACCAATTTATCTCATAGTACATAGTACTACTGAAAAACCGATGTCTAAGTGTTCCCCTTTCCTAATTCAAAAGTTGTTTGAATCAACTATTGGACATTTAAAGAAAATACAAAAATTGAGGTCAGGGGACCTACTGATAGAAGCAGCCTCCTCTCAACAGTCAGCAAAGCTTTTGAAAATGACATCTCTAGGAGACATAACAGTCACCATCACACCACACGCAAGTTTGAACTCATCACGTGGTGTGATATCTGAGGTCGATCTGATGTCTGAAGATGAATCAGATATCCAGATCGGTCTTTCAGATCAAGGTGTCACTGCTGTCCGACGCATCTCCATTCGTCGTGATGGCAAGTTGATACCAACTAAACATCTCATTCTCACTTTTGGAAAGCCAACATTACCATCATTTGTTACTGCAGGATATCTGCGCTGTCCAGTTCGACCATATGTTCCAAACCCGCTGCGCTGCTTCAAATGCCAGCGGTTTGGACATTCTCAAACATCCTGCAGAGGAAAGAGCGTATGTGCACAGTGTGGAAGTGAAGGTCACCAGAGTGCTGAGTGTACCAATACTCCATGCTGTGTGAATTGCAAAGATGCCCATCCTGCCTACTCCCGGAAATGCCCTGCATGGCAGAGAGAGAAAGAAATCCAACGAGTGAAAACAGTTAGCAACATACCTTACCCAGAGGCTCGGCGCATGGTCACTTCAAGTGCACCATTGAAACAGAAGACATTTGCAGCTGTTTTGAAATCCACAAAGTCATGTGCAGTTCAAACGGATATTTCAGTTTCTCCGAAAGAATCTCTCACTTGCCATGCAAAATGTCTACTGATCCCATCAACAGAAACACAAGAAAAAGAGAATTTAAAAGCAAAAGCACCCCTACCTAAAACAGGGGTCACAACAAGAAACCTGGGTTCTAAGAAGGCAAGTAAGAACCCACTAAACAAACAGAGTGAAAGCAGCTCTCTCTAAATCAAAAAAATTAGAGGCTCAATCTATGAGTGAGTTCTCTGATATCTCTGATGAAAAGAATAATATGGAGGTTACAAAACCAAAGTCACCTCCAAAAGAGAGACCCACTGTTAAATTAAAAAGGGATACCTTCGCAAAGAATGCTACCTCAAACACATAATGGATTATAAAATAATCCAATGGAACTGTCGTGGTTTCCGCAACAACTTCTCTGACGTTAAACACCTGACATACTCTACCTCGTCTCTCTGCGTGGCACTCCAGGAAACACATCTAAAACCTGGAGAAAGAATTTCTTTAAAAGGATTCGATCTTTACCGTAAAGATGACAACAGCCACACTTGCGCCAGTGGAGGTGTGGATGTACTGGTTTCAAACCGCATCTTGTCTTTTCCGGTACAAATAGCAACAGAGCTGCAAGCTGTGGCAGTCAGAATATCTATGGGCGTCACTGTCACAGTTTGTTCCATATACTTGCCACCAGATGTCAGAGTCAATGACGATGAATTGGATGCATTGGTTGAACAGCTGCCAACTCCTTTCCTTTTACTTGGTGATTTCAATGGTCACAATCCAATGTGGGGCAGTCACGATATCAACCGTCGAGGCAGAGCCATTGAAAGATTCATAGGTAATCACCAACTATATTTATTTAATACTGGAGAAGTGACATACTTCCACGCTCCAACAAGAACATTTACTGCCATTGATCTATCATTAGCAACCCCAAATCTGTTTTCAGCGTTTATATGGGAGGTTGGATCTAATCCACTTTCCAGTGACCACTTCCCAATATTTCTAAAATATCGCGGCAGAGAAAGCTGTGAAACAGCCCGTCCACCACGCTGGAAACTTGAAACGGCAGATTGGCCTGCATTTTCCTCTTTGGCTAACATCACTGAGGAAATGGTCAATACTGCCGATATCAATGATGCAGTAGAAGTTGTCACTTCCAGTATTATTCAGGCAGCCGAAAAAACAATGGGGAAAACGTCAACCAATGGGGAAACGTCGAACCCCTCGATGTGGGTTCCTGTCCGTGGTGAGGGGACCTCCCAGAGATGGTTTGGTATTTCTTCTTTACCATCCCTGGGATCTGAACGCCCACCCACGTGTTTGCCGTGCGTGGTGGCCCGTATGCCGGAAAGGGGGATCCTGGTAGTTGAGGGGCAACATACCGTTCCCAACACACTGCTTTGGCCCCTGCTTCGGATAAACGGGAGGCTCAAATCAGGCTCCGTTTGAGTCAATCGGCTGGTCGGTGAGTCATTCTTGACCTCGGCTTGGAGTCAACCGATCGATGCAGACCGGGCGGACACGTCAGGCAAGATGTGCTCTTCTTGACTGCATTGTGAGGGTATAGCTCCTGGGAAACCCTGGTGTGACGGTCTATGGGAGTCTCCCATGTGACGGCATCCCCTTGTTGGACCCCATGGTGGGTGGGGTCACTAGGAGCTGAATAGTTATTTTTAAACATGGATTCAACAAATTCAAAAACCACAAGCACCATGGCATCACAACCAAAGGAGGTCAGTTCCTCCAACCAACCAATTTATCTCATAGTACATAGTACTACTGAAAAACCGATGTCTAAGTGTTCCCCTTTCCTAATTCAAAAGTTGTTTGAATCAACTATTGGACATTTAAAGAAAATACAAAAATTGAGGTCAGGGGACCTACTGATAGAAGCAGCCTCCTCTCAACAGTCAGCAAAGCTTTTGAAAATGACATCTCTAGGAGACATAACAGTCACCATCACACCACACGCAAGTTTGAACTCATCACGTGGTGTGATATCTGAGGTCGATCTGATGTCTGAAGATGAATCAGATATCCAGATCGGTCTTTCAGATCAAGGTGTCACTGCTGTCCGACGCATCTCCATTCGTCGTGATGGCAAGTTGATACCAACTAAACATCTCATTCTCACTTTTGGAAAGCCAACATTACCATCATTTGTTACTGCAGGATATCTGCGCTGTCCAGTTCGACCATATGTTCCAAACCCACTGCGCTGCTTCAAATGCCAGCGGTTTGGACATTCTCAAACATCCTGCAGAGGAAAGAGCGTTTGTGCACAGTGTGGAAGTGAAGGTCACCAGAGTGCTGAGTGTACCAATACTCCATGCTGTGTGAATTGCAAAGACGCCCATCCTGCCTACTCCCGGAAATGCCCTGCATGGCAGAGAGAGAAAGAAATCCAACGAGTGAAAACAGTTAGCAACATACCTTACCTAGAGGCTCGGCGCATGGTCACTTCAAGTGCACCATTGAAACAGAAGACATTTGCAGCTGTTTTGAAATCCACAAAGACATGTGCAGTTCAAACGAATATTTCAGTTTCTCCGAAAGAATCTCTCACTTGCCATGCGAAATGTCTACTGATCCCATCAAAAGAAACACCAGAAAAAGAGAATCTAAAAGCAAAAGCACCCCTACCTAAAACAGGGGTCACAACAAGAAACCTGGGTTCTAAGAAGGCAAGTAAGAACCCACTAAACAAACAGAGAGTGAAAGCAGCTCTCTCTAAATCTAAAAAATCAGAGGCTCAATCTATGAGTGAGTTCTCTGATATCTCTGATGAAGAGAATAATATGGAGGTGCCACAACCAATTTCACCTCCAAAAGGAAAATCCTCTGTGAAATTGAAGAGGGACACTTTTGCGAAGAATGCTACCTCAAACACATAATGGATAACAAAATAATCCAATGGAACTGTCGTGGTTTCCGCAACAACTTTTCTGACATTAAACACTTGACATTATCTACCTCATCTCTCTGTGTGGCACTCCAGGAAACCCATCTGAAACCTGGAGAAAATATTTCTTTAAAAGGATTCAATCTTTATCGTAAGGATGACGATAGCCACAACCGTGCCAGCGGAGGTGTGGCTATACTGGTTTCAAACCGCATCCCGTCCTTACCGGTACAAATAACAACAGAGCTGCAAGCTGTGGCAGTCAGAATTTCAATTGGCGTTACTGTCACAGTTTGTTCCATATACTTGCCACCAGATGTCAGAATTGATGAAGATGAATTGGATGCCTTGGTTGAACAACTGCCGACTCCATTCCTTTTACTCGGTGATTTCAATGGCCACAACCCAATGTGGGGCAGTCCCGACATAAACCGTCGAGGCAGGGCCATTGAGAGATTTATAGGCAATCACCAACTCTATTTATTTAATACTGGAGAAGTGACATACTTCCACGCCCCAACAAGAACATTTACTGCCATTGATTTGACATTAGCTAGTCCAAATCTGTTTTCAGCGTTTACATGGAAGGTTGGATGTAATCCACTTTCCAGCGACCACTTCCCAATATTTTTAGAATATCGAGGCAGAGAAAGCTGTGAAACAGCCCGTCCACCACGCTGGAAATTTGAAACGGCAGATTGGCCTACATTTTCCTCTTTGGCTAACATCACTGAGGAAATGGTCAATACTGCCGATATCAATGATGCAGTAGAAGTTGTCACATCGAGTATTATTCAGGCAGCCGAAAAAACAATGGGGAAAACGTCAACCAGATATCCAAAACATCCGAAACCATGGTGGGATCAGAATTGTGAGGTAGCATTTAAAAAACAAAAGAAAGCATGGGGGATCTTCAGAAGATACCCCACTGCTGAGAATTTGATAGCTTTTAAAAAAGCAAAGGCAAATGCCAGAAAAATAAGGAGGCAAAGCCAAAGGGATTCATGGAGGAAGTATGTATCTAGCATAACATCTTCCACCAGCTCAAAAGCGGTCTGGGATAAAATCCATAAAATTAATGGGAAATATGCTTCTCACTCTCTGTCCATGCTGGAAAATAATGGCACAATAATCAGTGACATAAAAGGTATTGCTGATTGTTTGGGTGAAACATTTTCGTCCTCATCCAGCAATATTATGTATACAAAGGATTTTCAGGCTTACAAAGTGCGATCTGAAAAACAATATCTAAACTTCCACTCCCCATCTAATGAGGAATATAATGTGCCATTCAGCAGAATAGAACTATGTACAGCAATCTCTCGCTCGGGGAATACTGCTGTAGGCCCGGATAAAATCCACTACAGCATGATTAAAAATCTATCAGACAATTCCCTCAGTAATCTTCTGAATCTGTTTAACAGAATATGGACAGAACATACTTTTCCAGACTCTTGGAGGCTATCTATCATCATTCCCATACCCAAGCCAGGTAAAGACCACAAAAATCCCTCTAATTATAGACCAATTTCTCTGACTAGTTGTCTCTGCAAACTTTTCGAGAGAATGGTAAACAGACGCCTGATGTTCCTCTTAGAGGAAAAGAACTACTTTTCACCACATCAGAGTGGATTTCGTAGGAACAGAAGTACCACAGACAATTTAGTAATTCTTGAAACATCTATACGCGAAGCGTTTGTTAGACGGCAGCACTTAGTGTCTGTGTTTTTTGATATAGAGAAGGCCTACGATCGCTGCTGGCGATACGGTATACTCCGTGATCTGCACAAATTCGGATTGCGGGGTAATTTGCCAATTTTTATAAAAAACTTCCTGCAGAATCGTAGATTCCAAGTCAGGATGGGCAACACTTTTTCTAGGCCTTTCACACAAGAAGAAGGTGTTCCTCAAGGTTGTATTTTGAGTGTGACTCTGTTCCTAGTAAAAATTAACAGCATAGCTAAGTGTCTTCCTCCCAGTGTGAAACACACTCTGTATGTGGATGACTTTCAGATCTCCTGCCAGTCTAGTAACATGGGTTTCATCGAGAGACAGCTGCAAACCTCGCTAAACCGCATAGACAATTGGTCCAAGATCAATGGTTTTACTTTTAATGCAGAGAAGACCTCCTGTATCCACTTTTGCCGAAGGCGTGGTTTGCACCTGGACCCGGAAATTCACCTAAATGGGGTTAAAATCCCAATAGTCAATGAGGCAAAGTTTTTGGGTGTTGTGTTTGACCAAAAACTGACGTTCTTATCACACTTGCGCAATTTGAAGAGTAGATGTTTAAAATCTCTGAACCTTTTAAAGGTACTGTGCTGCTCATCCTGGGGAGCAGACAAATGTTTGATGCTTAGGATATATAGAGCCCTCGTTCGCTCTAAGCTGGACTATGGAAGCGTTGTCTATGGCTCTACGCGAGAATCTACTCTTCGGATGCTGGATCCAATCCACCATCAAGCATTGCGTTTGTGCACTGGTGCATTTCGAACTTCTCCTGTCCAAAGTTTGTACGTGGATGCTTATGAGCCTCCACTATCTCTCAGGAGAGAGCAGTTGTCTCTGTTCTATTATATTAAGCAGAAATCTCAGATTAAATCTTCAGTTGATTGTATAGTATCAGATACTCAGCTGATAAGATTATTTGCAGCCCGCCCAAGTAGTGTCCCTACATTCAGCATAAGAATGGAGAATGTCAGCAGCACGATCGACCTGGATATGGGTAACATTTCACAGCCTGAGCTTTATAGTATATCACCTTGGTCAACTCCTGTGATAAATGTCGATCTTAGCTTAAAGCAATTTCCTAAGGAATCCACCCCAGATTACATGTATAGACAGTACTTTGCTGAAATTCGACATCGTGACAGGAATTTAATTCCTATATACACTGATGGGTCTAAATCGGATGATTACGTTGGGTCAGCCTTTGTCTGTCAGAATGAAATTGTGGCAGAACAAATCGCACCAAATTCCTCCATTTTTACTGCGGAGTTGCAGGCTATTTATTTAGCCTTAAAGTATATAAATAGGAAAGGTCATCGTTGCTGCATGATTTACACTGACTCAGTTAGTGCACTTCAGGCTTTGATCTCGTATGAACCTAGTTCTCACTCCATAGTGATTAAAATTCGTAAGCTGATTTGCCATCTTTTTGCGAGGAATTTCTCTATAAAATTTTGTTGGGTCCCAGGCCATGTAGGTATAAGAGGAAATGAAGAAGCTGACGCAGCTGCAAAGTCAGCAAGACCTTCTCAGCATACAATGTTTATTGAAGGAGGTGACTTGAAGCTAGTTGTTAAAAAACGACTAGAGGAGAGATGGCAAAATGTGTGGAACGTACAAGTCCACAATAAACTACACGAGATCAAACCTGTGATAGAAAATTGGACACAGAAGAAACCCTATGACAGAAGATCTGAGGTCATTCTTACTCGTTTGAGAATTGGACATACTCGACTGACTCATCAATACCTTTTGAAGGGTGATGACCAGCCTGTATGTCAGTATTGCAACTGTAATGTAAGTGTTAAGCACATACTGAGCAATTGCATCGCCTCTGAACGGATTCGTAGGCAGCATTTTGGAAATGCAAGTTTTAAAGAGATTTTGGGCCAGAGGCCAAATGTTGATAAATTATTGAACTTTTTAAAAGTTACAAATATTTATAAAGAAATTTAATTAATTATTTATTTATTTATATCTATATACATCTTGTTGTTACAAAACCCATGCAGTTTAATTGTTGTATATTTTTGTTATTGGTTCTTTGTTTTTTGTTTTGTTGATTTTTATTGTTTATTGTTATTTATGTACATATATATACCATAAGTTGTGGCGCAGCTTGGCCTATTGTGGCTTTTGTGTCCAATAAACTTTAACCAACCAACCAACCGAAAACGTCAACCAGATATCCAAAACATTCGAAACCATGGTGGGATCAGAATTGCGAGGCAGCATTTAAAAAACAAAAGAAAGCATCGGGGATTTTCAGAAGATACCCACTGCTAACAATTTGTATGCGTTTAAGAAAGCAAAGGCAAATGCCAGAAAAATAAGAAGGCAAAGCCAAAGGGATTCTTGGAAGTATGTATCTAGCATAACATCTTCCACCAGCTCAAAAGCAGTCTGGGATAAAATCCATAAAATCAATGGAAAATATGCTTCACACTCTGTCTATGCTGGAAAGTAATGGCACAATAATTAGTGACATAAAAGGTATTGCTGATTTGTTGGGTGAAACATTTTCGTCTTCATCCAGCAATATTATGTATACAAGGGATTTTTAGGCTTATAAAGTCCAAACTGAAAAACAATATCTAAACTTCCACTCTTCATCTAATGAGGAATATAATGTGCCATTCAGCAAAATAGAACTATGTACAGCAATCTCTCGCTCGGGGAATACAGCTGTAGGTCCGGATAAAATCCACTACAGCATGATAAAAAATCTGTCAAACAATTCCCTTAGTAACCTTCTGAATCTGTTTAACAGAATATGGACAGAACATATTTTTTATGACTCTTGGAGGCTATCGATTATTATTTCCATACCCAAACCACGTAAAGACCGCAAGAATCCCTCTAATTACAGACCAATTTCTTTGACTAGTTGTCTTTGCAAACTTTTCAAGAGAATGGTAAACAGACGCCTGATGTTCCTCTTAGAGGAAAAGAACTACTTTTCACTACATCAGAGTGGATTTCGTAGGAACAGAAGTACAACAGATAATTTACTAAATATTGAAACATCCATTCGCGAAGCGTTTGTTAGACGACAGCACTTAGTGTCTGTGTTTTTTATATAGAGAGGGCCTATGATCGCTGCTGGCGATATGGGATACTCTGTGATCTGCACAAATTCGGATTGCGGGGTAATTTTGCCAATTTTTATAAAGAACTTCCTACAGAATCGAAGATTTCAAGTCAGGCAATGGGCAAACACTTTGTCTAGGCCTTTCACACAAGAAGAGGTGTCTCTCAAGGTTCAATTTTTGAGTGTAACTCTGTTCCTAATAAAAATTAACAGTATAACTACACTGTCTCCCTCCCAGTGTGAAACACTCTCTGTATGTGGATGACTTTCAGATTTCCTGTCAGTCTAGTAACATGAGTTTTATTGAGAGACAACTGCAAACCTCCTTAAATCGAATAGACAATTGGTTCAAGACCAATGGTTTCAGTTTTAATGTAGAGAAAACCTCGTGCATCCACTTTTGCCAAAAGCGTGGTTTGCACCTGGACCCTGAAATTCACCTAAATGGGGTTAAAATCTTAATGGTCAATGAAGCAAAATTTTTGGGTGTCGTGTTTGACCAAAAATTGACGTTCTTGCCACACTTGCGCAAATTTGAAGAGTAGATGTCTAAAATCTCTGAACCTTTTAAAGGTTTTGTGCTGCTCATCTTGGGGAGCAGACAAATGTTCGATGCTCAGGATATATAGAGCCCTCGTTTGCTCTAAGCTGGATTATGGATGTGTTGTTTATGGCTCTGCGCGAGAATCTACTCTTTGGATGCTGGATCCAATTCACCATCAAGCATTGAGTTTTGTGCACTGGTGTATTTCGAACTTCTTGTTCAAAGTTTGTACGTGGATGCTTATGAGCCTCCACTATCTGTCAGGGACGAGAGCAGTTGTCTTTGTTCTATTACATTAAACAGAAATCTCTGGCTAAACCTTCAGTTTATTTGTATAGTATCAGATACTCAGCTGAAAAGATTATTTACAGTCGCCAAGTAGTGTCCCTACATTTGACATAAGAATGGAGAATGTAAGCAGCACGATTGACCTGGACACAAACAACATTTCGCAGGTCGAGGTCGTAATATATATCACCTTGCTCAATTCCTGTGATAAACGTTGATTATTAAGCTTAAAGCAATTTCTAAAAGAAACCATCCCAGACTACGATTATAGACAGCACTTTGCAGAAATTCAACATCGTGACAGGAATTTAATTCCTATTATACACCGATGGATCTAATCGGATGACTATGTTGGCTTAGCTTGTTTGCCAGGATGAAATCGTGCAGAACAAATAGCACCAAATTCTTCCATTTTTACTGTGGAGTTGCAGGCTATTTATTTAGTTCTAAAGTATATAAATAGGAAAGGGCATCGTTGCTGCGTGATTTACACTGACTCAGTTAGTGCACTTCAGGCTTTGATCTCGTATGAACCTAGTGTTCACTCCATAGTGATTAAAATTCGTAAGCTGATTTGCCACCTTTTTGCGAAGAATTTTTTTCTATAAAATTCTTGTTGGGTACCAGGTTAATGTAGGTATAAGAGGGAATGAAGAAGCTGACGCAGCCGCAAAGTCAGCAAGCCCTTCTCAGCATCTTGATTTTCTTGGCAAAGTTCACTAATGCCTTGTAAATGTGTTTATTATCTGTGAGTGTCCTCATGGGCGGAGGCCACGGTTCATCAGCCTTCTGAATGGCAGTGTGGAGAGTCTTTTTTTGCTGTGTGTACAGAGGACAGTGAAAAATTATGTGCCACGGTTGTTCTTCTTCATTGAGCGGGCACGGGCATACACCATTCGATTTGTTGTGGAATCTTTGGAGATAACTCGGAAAATTACCGTGACTGGTGAGAAGCTGGGTTATTTGGAAAAAAGGAACCAAATGATTAGCGGTCCTCTGAAGAGTAACGCTGGTGATAAAGCTATGGGTGAGCCTACCGATGGAGCTGTTATCCAGCGCAACTGCCAACTGGTCCTGGAGTAATTGCTGATTTTTTGTTTTAACCAGGAGAGAGGAGTAAGCTTGAAGTTGCAGTTGTCGATGCTGCTGGGAGCGGTGCGGGCTAAAAGGTCTGCTCTCTCGTTACCATGGACGTTTGAGTGGCCTCTGACCCAGGTGAAGTTGATGTTGATGGTGCTGAGAAGGGAGAACAGGAGGTTGAGGCTGTCTCTAATGATAGTGAGACTAGAGTTGAGCTTCTGTAGTTGGAGCAAGGCCACTCTAGTGTCGCTTAAGATGGTGATTTTCCTGATGTAGTGCTGCGTTTTGTTTCTTGGAAACCCATAGCAGGGCTTTGTAAATGGCCAGGGATTTGGCCTGGTTGACCGTGCAGTGATCTGCTATTTGTAATAGGCCTGATAAATAGTGGAATTGCCATTCATTACCACAAACGTGCACCCCACTTTGATGTCAGACTTGGAATCGTCGGTGAACAGGCACAGACCCTCGTGAGGCCCGGCGGTGTCCAGGTAGAAGAGATTGTCAAAGGAGTGGGACGGGTGGAATTTGTAGTGGTGCTGTGAGTTGATATCAAGATTGTAGTTTGTCAGGTGCTGCTGGATTTCAGTGGCTATAGGATTTATTTTGAGGCGAGTTGTGATGTAGTTAAATTCCTATTGATTACTAATTACTGTGTTCAGTTTGAGCTGATTAAAAAGCCAAACGTTATTCCTTATAACAAGATCCACTGGTAACAGATTGGCGATGGCCAGGAGGGCATCTGTCAAGCCCCTTGATGTGGGTTCCTGTCCGGGTCCTTGCGTTTTGCATGTCTTTTGTAATAAGCTACACATAATGGTCTATATCTTGTTTTGTTGTTGTTTTCCTGAATTCGTGACTTGACCAATTGTCATTGAAGCGTTTTCGAAACAGGTCCCAGTTCATATGTTTCGTACCTACTCTCATTTGTTAATTAGCAATTTGCATGTGGTTAAATTCGGTCAGAATGAATCTGTGATCACTCACTGAGGTGGTAAGAAGTGTTTCACAGTTCTCGACCTTATGAACAAGGTCTGCCGATACGAGACAGACATCTGTCCAACTTTTTGCATGTGGAGTGAAGTAAGTAGGATGTTCTGTCATGTTTACCGACACAAGGTCAATTTCTTCCATCAATTCGGTGACAAGTCTATTTCTTCTGTCTTCTTTGTCGTTGTATCAGAGTGATGATTTTGCATTTAGGTCCCTTGTCAATATTACGTTTTTATTATCCACTCTTCGAAGTATTTTCCTCAATTCTTCCACTGTTTTTTTGTCGTTCAGGTAAGGCGATAGGTAGGCGCTAATCACAGATTGTCGGCTTGTGTTGTATTACTGTGGTGGTTATGATATCTGTTGACAGTTCTGTAATCAGTGCAATGTCTATGTTTGTGTTTCTTACTCCTATGCAACTGTTTGGGGTTTTCCCTGTAGTTTTGCTGAGAATTTGCCAGTTTCCCATTCTTACGATTTTTTTATTTATTGTGTATGGCTCTTGTATAAATATCAAGTCTACGTGCAATTCATTGGCCTTATGCATCACTTGGGAACTTGACGCTTTTTCTCTCTGTTTATTTATCTGTAGAATTTTAAAGTAATTTTTGTTCGCCATGTTGGCTTGATTAATTTGGTTGATCCTGTGGCTTATGTTTATCTGTGTGTTGTATGTTGATTTTCTACAGTCTATAATCTGTTTGTTCACATCGCCAATTGCAAGTGGGCATCGTATTGAAACCTGTCTCTTACTAAGTTAGGCATTTTGGTTACGTTGTTATAACCCAAATTCATACACGTATCAATGTTTATGGGTTCGCACATTTGCATCGGTGCCATTTCCATAGCCGAAACTGCCAAGAAGCTGAAGCTGAATACAACATTTATAACGTTTATTATTAAAAACATTTTTTCTTTTGAGAGAGCAATTAGACATGAGTTAGGATGGAGAAGTATAGCCCCACCGCCAAAAAAGGAAAAAAGAGGTTGAAAGGTGAGCGAAGAGGTGAGAGTGAAGGGGAAGGAAAAGGTTGAAAGGACAGTGGTGAGAGAGGTAGGGATTCAAGGGCTCCTGCATCGCATTTATTAATAAGAAAAGCAAACAAGTACATATACAGAGAATATATACAATACATAAATATATACAAATGATAATTTGGCACGACAATGTAGAACTAAAGAGCGTACGACAGTAAGACAAAATATAATAATAATTAAACATAAAGGGACAAAGTAAAACTAGATGTACATAAAACCGCGACAAAAGTAGTGAGTAATAAAACAGACAATGCCCGACAAATTGTTGGAATAAGATACAATACAACAAACAGTAGGCGTCACCAGGGAAGTCTTGAAAAGGACAAGTACAGTAGTACAGTAGTACACAAGAAGGCATAGCTGGCGCACGAAACGCTAATGTCTTATAGTGCTGAGTCAAGAATCTTGATTTTCTTGGCAAAGTTCACTAATGCCTTGTAAATGTGTTTATTATCTGTGAGTGTCCTCATGGGCGGAGGCCACGGTTCATCAGCCTTCTGAATGGCAGTGTGGAGAGTCTTTTTTTGCTGTGTGTACAGAGGACAGTGAAAAATTATGTGCCACGGTTGTTCTTCTTCATTGAGCGGGCACGGGCATACACCATTCGATTTGTTGTGGAATCTTTGGAGATAACTCGGAAAATTACCGTGACTGGTGAGAAGCTGGGTTATTTGGAAAAAAGGAACCAAATGATTAGCGGTCCTCTGAAGAGTAACGCTGGTGATAAAGCTATGGGTGAGCCTACCGATGGAGCTGTTATCCAGCGCAACTGCCAACTGGTCCTGGAGTAATTGCTGATTTTTTGTTTTAACCAGGAGAGAGGAGTAAGCTTGAAGTTGCAGTTGTCGATGCTGCTGGGAGCGGTGCGGGCTAAAAGGTCTGCTCTCTCGTTACCATGGACGTTTGAGTGGCCTCTGACCCAGGTGAAGTTGATGTTGATGGTGCTGAGAAGGGAGAACAGGAGGTTGAGGCTGTCTCTAATGATAGTGAGACTAGAGTTGAGCTTCTGTAGTTGGAGCAAGGCCACTCTAGTGTCGCTTAAGATGGTGATTTTCCTGATGTAGTGCTGCGTTTTGTTTCTTGGAAACCCATAGCAGGGCTTTGTAAATGGCCAGGGATTTGGCCTGGTTGACCGTGCAGTGATCTGCTATTTGTAATAGGCCTGATAAATAGTGGAATTGCCATTCATTACCACAAACGTGCACCCCACTTTGATGTCAGACTTGGAATCGTCGGTGAACAGGCACAGACCCTCGTGAGGCCCGGCGGTGTCCAGGTAGAAGAGATTGTCAAAGGAGTGGGACGGGTGGAATTTGTAGTGGTGCTGTGAGTTGATATCAAGATTGTAGTTTGTCAGGTGCTGCTGGATTTCAGTGGCTATAGGATTTATTTTGAGGCGAGTTGTGATGTAGTTAAATTCCTATTGATTACTAATTACTGTGTTCAGTTTGAGCTGATTAAAAAGCCAAACGTTATTCCTTATAACAAGATCCACTGGTAACAGATTGGCGATGGCCAGGAGGGCATCTGTCAAGCCCCTTGATGTGGGTTCCTGTCCGGGTCCTTGCGTTTTGCATGTCTTTTGTAATAAGCTACACATAATGGTCTATATCTTGTTTTGTTGTTGTTTTCCTGAATTCGTGACTTGACCAATTGTCATTGAAGCGTTTTCGAAACAGGTCCCAGTTCATATGTTTCGTACCTACTCTCATTTGTTAATTAGCAATTTGCATGTGGTTAAATTCGGTCAGAATGAATCTGTGATCACTCACTGAGGTGGTAAGAAGTGTTTCACAGTTCTCGACCTTATGAACAAGGTCTGCCGATACGAGACAGACATCTGTCCAACTTTTTGCATGTGGAGTGAAGTAAGTAGGATGTTCTGTCATGTTTACCGACACAAGGTCAATTTCTTCCATCAATTCGGTGACAAGTCTATTTCTTCTGTCTTCTTTGTCGTTGTATCAGAGTGATGATTTTGCATTTAGGTCCCTTGTCAATATTACGTTTTTATTATCCACTCTTCGAAGTATTTTCCTCAATTCTTCCACTGTTTTTTTGTCGTTCAGGTAAGGCGATAGGTAGGCGCTAATCACAGATTGTCGGCTTGTGTTGTATTACTGTGGTGGTTATGATATCTGTTGACAGTTCTGTAATCAGTGCAATGTCTATGTTTGTGTTTCTTACTCCTATGCAACTGTTTGGGGTTTTCCCTGTAGTTTTGCTGAGAATTTGCCAGTTTCCCATTCTTACGATTTTTTTATTTATTGTGTATGGCTCTTGTATAAATATCAAGTCTACGTGCAATTCATTGGCCTTATGCATCACTTGGGAACTTGACGCTTTTTCTCTCTGTTTATTTATCTGTAGAATTTTAAAGTAATTTTTGTTCGCCATGTTGGCTTGATTAATTTGGTTGATCCTGTGGCTTATGTTTATCTGTGTGTTGTATGTTGATTTTCTACAGTCTATAATCTGTTTGTTCACATCGCCAATTGCAAGTGGGCATCGTATTGAAACCTGTCTCTTACTAAGTTAGGCATTTTGGTTACGTTGTTATAACCCAAATTCATACACGTATCAATGTTTATGGGTTCGCACATTTGCATCGGTGCCATTTCCATAGCCGAAACTGCCAAGAAGCTGAAGCTGAATACAACATTTATAACGTTTATTATTAAAAACATTTTTTCTTTTGAGAGAGCAATTAGACATGAGTTAGGATGGAGAAGTATAGCCCCACCGCCAAAAAAGGAAAAAAGAGGTTGAAAGGTGAGCGAAGAGGTGAGAGTGAAGGGGAAGGAAAAGGTTGAAAGGACAGTGGTGAGAGAGGTAGGGATTCAAGGGCTCCTGCATCGCATTTATTAATAAGAAAAGCAAACAAGTACATATACAGAGAATATATACAATACATAAATATATACAAATGATAATTTGGCACGACAATGTAGAACTAAAGAGCGTACGACAGTAAGACAAAATATAATAATAATTAAACATAAAGGGACAAAGTAAAACTAGATGTACATAAAACCGCGACAAAAGTAGTGAGTAATAAAACAGACAATGCCCGACAAATTGTTGGAATAAGATACAATACAACAAACAGTAGGCGTCACCAGGGAAGTCTTGAAAAGGACAAGTACAGTAGTACAGTAGTACACAAGAAGGCATAGCTGGCGCACGAAACGCTAATGTCTTATAGTGCTGAGTCAAGAATCTTGATTTTCTTGGCAAAGTTCACTAATGCCTTGTAAATGTGTTTATTATCTGTGAGTGTCCTCATGGGCGGAGGCCACGGTTCATCAGCCTTCTGAATGGCAGTGTGGAGAGTCTTTTTTTGCTGTGTGTACAGAGGACAGTGAAAAATTATGTGCCACGGTTGTTCTTCTTCATTGAGCGGGCACGGGCATACACCATTCGATTTGTTGTGGAATCTTTGGAGATAACTCGGAAAATTACCGTGACTGGTGAGAAGCTGGGTTATTTGGAAAAAAGGAACCAAATGATTAGCGGTCCTCTGAAGAGTAACGCTGGTGATAAAGCTATGGGTGAGCCTACCGATGGAGCTGTTATCCAGCGCAACTGCCAACTGGTCCTGGAGTAATTGCTGATTTTTTGTTTTAACCAGGAGAGAGGAGTAAGCTTGAAGTTGCAGTTGTCGATGCTGCTGGGAGCGGTGCGGGCTAAAAGGTCTGCTCTCTCGTTACCATGGACGTTTGAGTGGCCTCTGACCCAGGTGAAGTTGATGTTGATGGTGCTGAGAAGGGAGAACAGGAGGTTGAGGCTGTCTCTAATGATAGTGAGACTAGAGTTGAGCTTCTGTAGTTGGAGCAAGGCCACTCTAGTGTCGCTTAAGATGGTGATTTTCCTGATGTAGTGCTGCGTTTTGTTTCTTGGAAACCCATAGCAGGGCTTTGTAAATGGCCAGGGATTTGGCCTGGTTGACCGTGCAGTGATCTGCTATTTGTAATAGGCC
This sequence comes from Centruroides vittatus, assembly GCF_030686945.1. Taxonomy (NCBI): domain Eukaryota; kingdom Metazoa; phylum Arthropoda; class Arachnida; order Scorpiones; family Buthidae; genus Centruroides; species Centruroides vittatus. The sequence goes on from NW_027122539.1 coordinate 192,457, forward strand.
TGATAAATAGTGGAATTGCCATTCATTACCACAAACGTGCACCCCACTTTGATGTCAGACTTGGAATCGTCGGTGAACAGGCACAGACCCTCGTGAGGCCCGGCGGTGTCCAGGTAGAAGAGATTGTCAAAGGAGTGGGACGGGTGGAATTTGTAGTGGTGCTGTGAGTTGATATCAAGATTGTAGTTTGTCAGGTGCTGCTGGATTTCAGTGGCTATAGGATTTATTTTGAGGCGAGTTGTGATGTAGTTAAATTCCTATTGATTACTAATTACTGTGTTCAGTTTGAGCTGATTAAAAAGCCAAACGTTATTCCTTATAACAAGATCCACTGGTAACAGATTGGCGATGGCCAGGAGGGCATCTGTCAAGCCCCTTGATGTGGGTTCCTGTCCGGGTCCTTGCGTTTTGCATGTCTTTTGTAATAAGCTACACATAATGGTCTATATCTTGTTTTGTTGTTGTTTTCCTGAATTCGTGACTTGACCAATTGTCATTGAAGCGTTTTCGAAACAGGTCCCAGTTCATATGTTTCGTACCTACTCTCATTTGTTAATTAGCAATTTGCATGTGGTTAAATTCGGTCAGAATGAATCTGTGATCACTCACTGAGGTGGTAAGAAGTGTTTCACAGTTCTCGACCTTATGAACAAGGTCTGCCGATACGAGACAGACATCTGTCCAACTTTTTGCATGTGGAGTGAAGTAAGTAGGATGTTCTGTCATGTTTACCGACACAAGGTCAATTTCTTCCATCAATTCGGTGACAAGTCTATTTCTTCTGTCTTCTTTGTCGTTGTATCAGAGTGATGATTTTGCATTTAGGTCCCTTGTCAATATTACGTTTTTATTATCCACTCTTCGAAGTATTTTCCTCAATTCTTCCACTGTTTTTTTGTCGTTCAGGTAAGGCGATAGGTAGGCGCTAATCACAGATTGTCGGCTTGTGTTGTATTACTGTGGTGGTTATGATATCTGTTGACAGTTCTGTAATCAGTGCAATGTCTATGTTTGTGTTTCTTACTCCTATGCAACTGTTTGGGGTTTTCCCTGTAGTTTTGCTGAGAATTTGCCAGTTTCCCATTCTTACGATTTTTTTATTTATTGTGTATGGCTCTTGTATAAATATCAAGTCTACGTGCAATTCATTGGCCTTATGCATCACTTGGGAACTTGACGCTTTTTCTCTCTGTTTATTTATCTGTAGAATTTTAAAGTAATTTTTGTTCGCCATGTTGGCTTGATTAATTTGGTTGATCCTGTGGCTTATGTTTATCTGTGTGTTGTATGTTGATTTTCTACAGTCTATAATCTGTTTGTTCACATCGCCAATTGCAAGTGGGCATCGTATTGAAACCTGTCTCTTACTAAGTTAGGCATTTTGGTTACGTTGTTATAACCCAAATTCATACACGTATCAATGTTTATGGGTTCGCACATTTGCATCGGTGCCATTTCCATAGCCGAAACTGCCAAGAAGCTGAAGCTGAATACAACATTTATAACGTTTATTATTAAAAACATTTTTTCTTTTGAGAGAGCAATTAGACATGAGTTAGGATGGAGAAGTATAGCCCCACCGCCAAAAAAGGAAAAAAGAGGTTGAAAGGTGAGCGAAGAGGTGAGAGTGAAGGGGAAGGAAAAGGTTGAAAGGACAGTGGTGAGAGAGGTAGGGATTCAAGGGCTCCTGCATCGCATTTATTAATAAGAAAAGCAAACAAGTACATATACAGAGAATATATACAATACATAAATATATACAAATGATAATTTGGCACGACAATGTAGAACTAAAGAGCGTACGACAGTAAGACAAAATATAATAATAATTAAACATAAAGGGACAAAGTAAAACTAGATGTACATAAAACCGCGACAAAAGTAGTGAGTAATAAAACAGACAATGCCCGACAAATTGTTGGAATAAGATACAATACAACAAACAGTAGGCGTCACCAGGGAAGTCTTGAAAAGGACAAGTACAGTAGTACAGTAGTACACAAGAAGGCATAGCTGGCGCACGAAACGCTAATGTCTTATAGTGCTGAGTCAAGAATCTTGATTTTCTTGGCAAAGTTCACTAATGCCTTGTAAATGTGTTTATTATCTGTGAGTGTCCTCATGGGCGGAGGCCACGGTTCATCAGCCTTCTGAATGGCAGTGTGGAGAGTCTTCCTTTGCTGTGTGTACAGAGGACAGTGAAAAATTATGTGCCACGGTTGTTCTTCTTCATTGAGCGGGCACGGGCATACACCATTCGATTTGTTGTGGAATCTTTGGAGATAACTCGGAAAATTACCGTGACTGGTGAGAAGCTGGGTTATTTGGAAAAAAGGAACCAAATGATTAGCGGTCCTCTGAAGAGTAACGCTGGTGATAAAGCTATGGGTGAGCCTACCGATGGAGCTGTTATCCAGCGCAACTGCCAACTGGTCCTGGAGTAATTGCTGATTTTTTGTTTTAACCAGGAGAGAGGAGTAAGCTTGAAGTTGCAGTTGTCGATGCTGCTGGGAGCGGTGCGGGCTAAAAGGTCTGCTCTCTCGTTACCATGGACGTTTGAGTGGCCTCTGACCCAGGTGAAGTTGATGTTGATGGTGCTGAGAAGGGAGAACAGGAGGTTGAGGCTGTCTCTAATGATAGTGAGACTAGAGTTGAGCTTCTGTAGTTGGAGCAAGGCCACTCTAGTGTCGCTTAAGATGGTGATTTTCCTGATGTAGTGCTGCGTTTTGTTTCTTGGAAACCCATAGCAGGGCTTTGTAAATGGCCAGGGATTTGGCCTGGTTGACCGTGCAGTGATCTGCTATTTGTAATAGGCCTGATAAATAGTGGAATTGCCATTCATTACCACAAACGTGCACCCCACTTTGATGTCAGACTTGGAATCGTCGGTGAACAGGCACAGACCCTCGTGAGGCCCGGCGGTGTCCAGGTAGAAGAGATTGTCAAAGGAGTGGGACGGGTGGAATTTGTAGTGGTGCTGTGAGTTGATATCAAGATTGTAGTTTGTCAGGTGCTGCTGGATTTCAGTGGCTATAGGATTTATTTTGAGGCGAGTTGTGATGTAGTTAAATTCCTATTGATTACTAATTACTGTGTTCAGTTTGAGCTGATTAAAAAGCCAAACGTTATTCCTTATAACAAGATCCACTGGTAACAGATTGGCGATGGCCAGGAGGGCATCTGTCAAGCCCCTTGATGTGGGTTCCTGTCCGGGTCCTTGCGTTTTGCATGTCTTTTGTAATAAGCTACACATAATGGTCTATATCTTGTTTTGTTGTTGTTTTCCTGAATTCGTGACTTGACCAATTGTCATTGAAGCGTTTTCGAAACAGGTCCCAGTTCATATGTTTCGTACCTACTCTCATTTGTTAATTAGCAATTTGCATGTGGTTAAATTCGGTCAGAATGAATCTGTGATCACTCACTGAGGTGGTAAGAAGTGTTTCACAGTTCTCGACCTTATGAACAAGGTCTGCCGATACGAGACAGACATCTGTCCAACTTTTTGCATGTGGAGTGAAGTAAGTAGGATGTTCTGTCATGTTTACCGACACAAGGTCAATTTCTTCCATCAATTCGGTGACAAGTCTATTTCTTCTGTCTTCTTTGTCGTTGTATCAGAGTGATGATTTTGCATTTAGGTCCCTTGTCAATATTACGTTTTTATTATCCACTCTTCGAAGTATTTTCCTCAATTCTTCCACTGTTTTTTTGTCGTTCAGGTAAGGCGATAGGTAGGCGCTAATCACAGATTGTCGGCTTGTGTTGTATTACTGTGGTGGTTATGATATCTGTTGACAGTTCTGTAATCAGTGCAATGTCTATGTTTGTGTTTCTTACTCCTATGCAACTGTTTGGGGTTTTCCCTGTAGTTTTGCTGAGAATTTGCCAGTTTCCCATTCTTACGATTTTTTTATTTATTGTGTATGGCTCTTGTATAAATATCAAGTCTACGTGCAATTCATTGGCCTTATGCATCACTTGGGAACTTGACGCTTTTTCTCTCTGTTTATTTATCTGTAGAATTTTAAAGTAATTTTTGTTCGCCATGTTGGCTTGATTAATTTGGTTGATCCTGTGGCTTATGTTTATCTGTGTGTTGTATGTTGATTTTCTACAGTCTATAATCTGTTTGTTCACATCGCCAATTGCAAGTGGGCATCGTATTGAAACCTGTCTCTTACTAAGTTAGGCATTTTGGTTACGTTGTTATAACCCAAATTCATACACGTATCAATGTTTATGGGTTCGCACATTTGCATCGGTGCCATTTCCATAGCCGAAACTGCCAAGAAGCTGAAGCTGAATACAACATTTATAACGTTTATTATTAAAAACATTTTTTCTTTTGAGAGAGCAATTAGACATGAGTTAGGATGGAGAAGTATAGCCCCACCGCCAAAAAAGGAAAAAAGAGGTTGAAAGGTGAGCGAAGAGGTGAGAGTGAAGGGGAAGGAAAAGGTTGAAAGGACAGTGGTGAGAGAGGTAGGGATTCAAGGGCTCCTGCATCGCATTTATTAATAAGAAAAGCAAACAAGTACATATACAGAGAATATATACAATACATAAATATATACAAATGATAATTTGGCACGACAATGTAGAACTAAAGAGCGTACGACAGTAAGACAAAATATAATAATAATTAAACATAAAGGGACAAAGTAAAACTAGATGTACATAAAACCGCGACAAAAGTAGTGAGTAATAAAACAGACAATGCCCGACAAATTGTTGGAATAAGATACAATACAACAAACAGTAGGCGTCACCAGGGAAGTCTTGAAAAGGACAAGTACAGTAGTACAGTAGTACACAAGAAGGCATAGCTGGCGCACGAAACGCTAATGTCTTATAGTGCTGAGTCAAGAATCTTGATTTTCTTGGCAAAGTTCACTAATGCCTTGTAAATGTGTTTATTATCTGTGAGTGTCCTCATGGGCGGAGGCCACGGTTCATCAGCCTTCTGAATGGCAGTGTGGAGAGTCTTCCTTTGCTGTGTGTACAGAGGACAGTGAAAAATTATGTGCCACGGTTGTTCTTCTTCATTGAGCGGGCACGGGCATACACCATTCGATTTGTTGTGGAATCTTTGGAGATAACTCGGAAAATTACCGTGACTGGTGAGAAGCTGGGTTATTTGGAAAAAAGGAACCAAATGATTAGCGGTCCTCTGAAGAGTAACGCTGGTGATAAAGCTATGGGTGAGCCTACCGATGGAGCTGTTATCCAGCGCAACTGCCAACTGGTCCTGGAGTAATTGCTGATTTTTTGTTTTAACCAGGAGAGAGGAGTAAGCTTGAAGTTGCAGTTGTCGATGCTGCTGGGAGCGGTGCGGGCTAAAAGGTCTGCTCTCTCGTTACCATGGACGTTTGAGTGGCCTCTGACCCAGGTGAAGTTGATGTTGATGGTGCTGAGAAGGGAGAACAGGAGGTTGAGGCTGTCTCTAATGATAGTGAGACTAGAGTTGAGCTTCTGTAGTTGGAGCAAGGCCACTCTAGTGTCGCTTAAGATGGTGATTTTCCTGATGTAGTGCTGCGTTTTGTTTCTTGGAAACCCATAGCAGGGCTTTGTAAATGGCCAGGGATTTGGCCTGGTTGACCGTGCAGTGATCTGCTATTTGTAATAGGCCTGATAAATAGTGGAATTGCCATTCATTACCACAAACGTGCACCCCACTTTGATGTCAGACTTGGAATCGTCGGTGAACAGGCACAGACCCTCGTGAGGCCCGGCGGTGTCCAGGTAGAAGAGATTGTCAAAGGAGTGGGACGGGTGGAATTTGTAGTGGTGCTGTGAGTTGATATCAAGATTGTAGTTTGTCAGGTGCTGCTGGATTTCAGTGGCTATAGGATTTATTTTGAGGCGAGTTGTGATGTAGTTAAATTCCTATTGATTACTAATTACTGTGTTCAGTTTGAGCTGATTAAAAAGCCAAACGTTATTCCTTATAACAAGATCCACTGGTAACAGATTGGCGATGGCCAGGAGGGCATCTGTCAAGCCCCTTGATGTGGGTTCCTGTCCGGGTCCTTGCGTTTTGCATGTCTTTTGTAATAAGCTACACATAATGGTCTATATCTTGTTTTGTTGTTGTTTTCCTGAATTCGTGACTTGACCAATTGTCATTGAAGCGTTTTCGAAACAGGTCCCAGTTCATATGTTTCGTACCTACTCTCATTTGTTAATTAGCAATTTGCATGTGGTTAAATTCGGTCAGAATGAATCTGTGATCACTCACTGAGGTGGTAAGAAGTGTTTCACAGTTCTCGACCTTATGAACAAGGTCTGCCGATACGAGACAGACATCTGTCCAACTTTTTGCATGTGGAGTGAAGTAAGTAGGATGTTCTGTCATGTTTACCGACACAAGGTCAATTTCTTCCATCAATTCGGTGACAAGTCTATTTCTTCTGTCTTCTTTGTCGTTGTATCAGAGTGATGATTTTGCATTTAGGTCCCTTGTCAATATTACGTTTTTATTATCCACTCTTCGAAGTATTTTCCTCAATTCTTCCACTGTTTTTTTGTCGTTCAGGTAAGGCGATAGGTAGGCGCTAATCACAGATTGTCGGCTTGTGTTGTATTACTGTGGTGGTTATGATATCTGTTGACAGTTCTGTAATCAGTGCAATGTCTATGTTTGTGTTTCTTACTCCTATGCAACTGTTTGGGGTTTTCCCTGTAGTTTTGCTGAGAATTTGCCAGTTTCCCATTCTTACGATTTTTTTATTTATTGTGTATGGCTCTTGTATAAATATCAAGTCTACGTGCAATTCATTGGCCTTATGCATCACTTGGGAACTTGACGCTTTTTCTCTCTGTTTATTTATCTGTAGAATTTTAAAGTAATTTTTGTTCGCCATGTTGGCTTGATTAATTTGGTTGATCCTGTGGCTTATGTTTATCTGTGTGTTGTATGTTGATTTTCTACAGTCTATAATCTGTTTGTTCACATCGCCAATTGCAAGTGGGCATCGTATTGAAACCTGTCTCTTACTAAGTTAGGCATTTTGGTTACGTTGTTATAACCCAAATTCATACACGTATCAATGTTTATGGGTTCGCACATTTGCATCGGTGCCATTTCCATAGCCGAAACTGCCAAGAAGCTGAAGCTGAATACAACATTTATAACGTTTATTATTAAAAACATTTTTTCTTTTGAGAGAGCAATTAGACATGAGTTAGGATGGAGAAGTATAGCCCCACCGCCAAAAAAGGAAAAAAGAGGTTGAAAGGTGAGCGAAGAGGTGAGAGTGAAGGGGAAGGAAAAGGTTGAAAGGACAGTGGTGAGAGAGGTAGGGATTCAAGGGCTCCTGCATCGCATTTATTAATAAGAAAAGCAAACAAGTACATATACAGAGAATATATACAATACATAAATATATACAAATGATAATTTGGCACGACAATGTAGAACTAAAGAGCGTACGACAGTAAGACAAAATATAATAATAATTAAACATAAAGGGACAAAGTAAAACTAGATGTACATAAAACCGCGACAAAAGTAGTGAGTAATAAAACAGACAATGCCCGACAAATTGTTGGAATAAGATACAATACAACAAACAGTAGGCGTCACCAGGGAAGTCTTGAAAAGGACAAGTACAGTAGTACAGTAGTACACAAGAAGGCATAGCTGGCGCACGAAACGCTAATGTCTTATAGTGCTGAGTCAAGAATCTTGATTTTCTTGGCAAAGTTCACTAATGCCTTGTAAATGTGTTTATTATCTGTGAGTGTCCTCATGGGCGGAGGCCACGGTTCATCAGCCTTCTGAATGGCAGTGTGGAGAGTCTTCCTTTGCTGTGTGTACAGAGGACAGTGAAAAATTATGTGCCACGGTTGTTCTTCTTCATTGAGCGGGCACGGGCATACACCATTCGATTTGTTGTGGAATCTTTGGAGATAACTCGGAAAATTACCGTGACTGGTGAGAAGCTGGGTTATTTGGAAAAAAGGAACCAAATGATTAGCGGTCCTCTGAAGAGTAACGCTGGTGATAAAGCTATGGGTGAGCCTACCGATGGAGCTGTTATCCAGCGCAACTGCCAACTGGTCCTGGAGTAATTGCTGATTTTTTGTTTTAACCAGGAGAGAGGAGTAAGCTTGAAGTTGCAGTTGTCGATGCTGCTGGGAGCGGTGCGGGCTAAAAGGTCTGCTCTCTCGTTACCATGGACGTTTGAGTGGCCTCTGACCCAGGTGAAGTTGATGTTGATGGTGCTGAGAAGGGAGAACAGGAGGTTGAGGCTGTCTCTAATGATAGTGAGACTAGAGTTGAGCTTCTGTAGTTGGAGCAAGGCCACTCTAGTGTCGCTTAAGATGGTGATTTTCCTGATGTAGTGCTGCGTTTTGTTTCTTGGAAACCCATAGCAGGGCTTTGTAAATGGCCAGGGATTTGGCCTGGTTGACCGTGCAGTGATCTGCTATTTGTAATAGGCCTGATAAATAGTGGAATTGCCATTCATTACCACAAACGTGCACCCCACTTTGATGTCAGACTTGGAATCGTCGGTGAACAGGCACAGACCCTCGTGAGGCCCGGCGGTGTCCAGGTAGAAGAGATTGTCAAAGGAGTGGGACGGGTGGAATTTGTAGTGGTGCTGTGAGTTGATATCAAGATTGTAGTTTGTCAGGTGCTGCTGGATTTCAGTGGCTATAGGATTTATTTTGAGGCGAGTTGTGATGTAGTTAAATTCCTATTGATTACTAATTACTGTGTTCAGTTTGAGCTGATTAAAAAGCCAAACGTTATTCCTTATAACAAGATCCACTGGTAACAGATTGGCGATGGCCAGGAGGGCATCTGTCAAGCCCCTTGATGTGGGTTCCTGTCCGGGTCCTTGCGTTTTGCATGTCTTTTGTAATAAGCTACACATAATGGTCTATATCTTGTTTTGTTGTTGTTTTCCTGAATTCGTGACTTGACCAATTGTCATTGAAGCGTTTTCGAAACAGGTCCCAGTTCATATGTTTCGTACCTACTCTCATTTGTTAATTAGCAATTTGCATGTGGTTAAATTCGGTCAGAATGAATCTGTGATCACTCACTGAGGTGGTAAGAAGTGTTTCACAGTTCTCGACCTTATGAACAAGGTCTGCCGATACGAGACAGACATCTGTCCAACTTTTTGCATGTGGAGTGAAGTAAGTAGGATGTTCTGTCATGTTTACCGACACAAGGTCAATTTCTTCCATCAATTCGGTGACAAGTCTATTTCTTCTGTCTTCTTTGTCGTTGTATCAGAGTGATGATTTTGCATTTAGGTCCCTTGTCAATATTACGTTTTTATTATCCACTCTTCGAAGTATTTTCCTCAATTCTTCCACTGTTTTTTTGTCGTTCAGGTAAGGCGATAGGTAGGCGCTAATCACAGATTGTCGGCTTGTGTTGTATTACTGTGGTGGTTATGATATCTGTTGACAGTTCTGTAATCAGTGCAATGTCTATGTTTGTGTTTCTTACTCCTATGCAACTGTTTGGGGTTTTCCCTGTAGTTTTGCTGAGAATTTGCCAGTTTCCCATTCTTACGATTTTTTTATTTATTGTGTATGGCTCTTGTATAAATATCAAGTCTACGTGCAATTCATTGGCCTTATGCATCACTTGGGAACTTGACGCTTTTTCTCTCTGTTTATTTATCTGTAGAATTTTAAAGTAATTTTTGTTCGCCATGTTGGCTTGATTAATTTGGTTGATCCTGTGGCTTATGTTTATCTGTGTGTTGTATGTTGATTTTCTACAGTCTATAATCTGTTTGTTCACATCGCCAATTGCAAGTGGGCATCGTATTGAAACCTGTCTCTTACTAAGTTAGGCATTTTGGTTACGTTGTTATAACCCAAATTCATACACGTATCAATGTTTATGGGTTCGCACATTTGCATCGGTGCCATTTCCATAGCCGAAACTGCCAAGAAGCTGAAGCTGAATACAACATTTATAACGTTTATTATTAAAAACATTTTTTCTTTTGAGAGAGCAATTAGACATGAGTTAGGATGGAGAAGTATAGCCCCACCGCCAAAAAAGGAAAAAAGAGGTTGAAAGGTGAGCGAAGAGGTGAGAGTGAAGGGGAAGGAAAAGGTTGAAAGGACAGTGGTGAGAGAGGTAGGGATTCAAGGGCTCCTGCATCGCATTTATTAATAAGAAAAGCAAACAAGTACATATACAGAGAATATATACAATACATAAATATATACAAATGATAATTTGGCACGACAATGTAGAACTAAAGAGCGTACGACAGTAAGACAAAATATAATAATAATTAAACATAAAGGGACAAAGTAAAACTAGATGTACATAAAACCGCGACAAAAGTAGTGAGTAATAAAACAGACAATGCCCGACAAATTGTTGGAATAAGATACAATACAACAAACAGTAGGCGTCACCAGGGAAGTCTTGAAAAGGACAAGTACAGTAGTACAGTAGTACACAAGAAGGCATAGCTGGCGCACGAAACGCTAATGTCTTATAGTGCTGAGTCAAGAATCTTGATTTTCTTGGCAAAGTTCACTAATGCCTTGTAAATGTGTTTATTATCTGTGAGTGTCCTCATGGGCGGAGGCCACGGTTCATCAGCCTTCTGAATGGCAGTGTGGAGAGTCTTCCTTTGCTGTGTGTACAGAGGACAGTGAAAAATTATGTGCCACGGTTGTTCTTCTTCATTGAGCGGGCACGGGCATACACCATTCGATTTGTTGTGGAATCTTTGGAGATAACTCGGAAAATTACCGTGACTGGTGAGAAGCTGGGTTATTTGGAAAAAAGGAACCAAATGATTAGCGGTCCTCTGAAGAGTAACGCTGGTGATAAAGCTATGGGTGAGCCTACCGATGGAGCTGTTATCCAGCGCAACTGCCAACTGGTCCTGGAGTAATTGCTGATTTTTTGTTTTAACCAGGAGAGAGGAGTAAGCTTGAAGTTGCAGTTGTCGATGCTGCTGGGAGCGGTGCGGGCTAAAAGGTCTGCTCTCTCGTTACCATGGACGTTTGAGTGGCCTCTGACCCAGGTGAAGTTGATGTTGATGGTGCTGAGAAGGGAGAACAGGAGGTTGAGGCTGTCTCTAATGATAGTGAGACTAGAGTTGAGCTTCTGTAGTTGGAGCAAGGCCACTCTAGTGTCGCTTAAGATGGTGATTTTCCTGATGTAGTGCTGCGTTTTGTTTCTTGGAAACCCATAGCAGGGCTTTGTAAATGGCCAGGGATTTGGCCTGGTTGACCGTGCAGTGATCTGCTATTTGTAATAGGCCTGATAAATAGTGGAATTGCCATTCATTACCACAAACGTGCACCCCACTTTGATGTCAGACTTGGAATCGTCGGTGAACAGGCACAGACCCTCGTGAGGCCCGGCGGTGTCCAGGTAGAAGAGATTGTCAAAGGAGTGGGACGGGTGGAATTTGTAGTGGTGCTGTGAGTTGATATCAAGATTGTAGTTTGTCAGGTGCTGCTGGATTTCAGTGGCTATAGGATTTATTTTGAGGCGAGTTGTGATGTAGTAAAATTCCTATTGATTACTAATTACTGTGTTCAGTTTGAGCTGATTAAAAAGCCAAACGTTATTCCTTATAACAAGATCCACTGGTAACAGATTGGCGATGGCCAGGAGGGCATCTGTCAAGCCCCTTGATGTGGGTTCCTGTCCGGGTCCTTGCGTTTTGCATGTCTTTTGTAATAAGCTACACATAATGGTCTATATCTTGTTTTGTTGTTGTTTTCCTGAATTCGTGACTTGACCAATTGTCATTGAAGCGTTTTCGAAACAGGTCCCAGTTCATATGTTTCGTACCTACTCTCATTTGTTAATTAGCAATTTGCATGTGGTTAAATTCGGTCAGAATGAATCTGTGATCACTCACTGAGGTGGTAAGAAGTGTTTCACAGTTCTCGACCTTATGAACAAGGTCTGCCGATACGAGACAGACATCTGTCCAACTTTTTGCATGTGGAGTGAAGTAAGTAGGATGTTCTGTCATGTTTACCGACACAAGGTCAATTTCTTCCATCAATTCGGTGACAAGTCTATTTCTTCTGTCTTCTTTGTCGTTGTATCAGAGTGATGATTTTGCATTTAGGTCCCTTGTCAATATTACGTTTTTATTATCCACTCTTCGAAGTATTTTCCTCAATTCTTCCACTGTTTTTTTGTCGTTCAGGTAAGGCGATAGGTAGGCGCTAATCACAGATTGTCGGCTTGTGTTGTATTACTGTGGTGGTTATGATATCTGTTGACAGTTCTGTAATCAGTGCAATGTCTATGTTTGTGTTTCTTACTCCTATGCAACTGTTTGGGGTTTTCCCTGTAGTTTTGCTGAGAATTTGCCAGTTTCCCATTCTTACGATTTTTTTATTTATTGTGTATGGCTCTTGTATAAATATCAAGTCTACGTGCAATTCATTGGCCTTATGCATCACTTGGGAACTTGACGCTTTTTCTCTCTGTTTATTTATCTGTAGAATTTTAAAGTAATTTTTGTTCGCCATGTTGGCTTGATTAATTTGGTTGATCCTGTGGCTTATGTTTATCTGTGTGTTGTATGTTGATTTTCTACAGTCTATAATCTGTTTGTTCACATCGCCAATTGCAAGTGGGCATCGTATTGAAACCTGTCTCTTACTAAGTTAGGCATTTTGGTTACGTTGTTATAACCCAAATTCATACACGTATCAATGTTTATGGGTTCGCACATTTGCATCGGTGCCATTTCCATAGCCGAAACTGCCAAGAAGCTGAAGCTGAATACAACATTTATAACGTTTATTATTAAAAACATTTTTTCTTTTGAGAGAGCAATTAGACATGAGTTAGGATGGAGAAGTATAGCCCCACCGCCAAAAAAGGAAAAAAGAGGTTGAAAGGTGAGCGAAGAGGTGAGAGTGAAGGGGAAGGAAAAGGTTGAAAGGACAGTGGTGAGAGAGGTAGGGATTCAAGGGCTCCTGCATCGCATTTATTAATAAGAAAAGCAAACAAGTACATATACAGAGAATATATACAATACATAAATATATACAAATGATAATTTGGCACGACAATGTAGAACTAAAGAGCGTACGACAGTAAGACAAAATATAATAATAATTAAACATAAAGGGACAAAGTAAAACTAGATGTACATAAAACCGCGACAAAAGTAGTGAGTAATAAAACAGACAATGCCCGACAAATTGTTGGAATAAGATACAATACAACAAACAGTAGGCGTCACCAGGGAAGTCTTGAAAAGGACAAGTACAGTAGTACAGTAGTACACAAGAAGGCATAGCTGGCGCACGAAACGCTAATGTCTTATAGTGCTGAGTCAAGAATCTTGATTTTCTTGGCAAAGTTCACTAATGCCTTGTAAATGTGTTTATTATCTGTGAGTGTCCTCATGGGCGGAGGCCACGGTTCATCAGCCTTCTGAATGGCAGTGTGGAGAGTCTTTTTTTGCTGTGTGTACAGAGGACAGTGAAAAATTATGTGCCACGGTTGTTCTTCTTCATTGAGCGGGCACGGGCATACACCATTCGATTTGTTGTGGAATCTTTGGAGATAACTCGGAAAATTACCGTGACTGGTGAGAAGCTGGGTTATTTGGAAAAAAGGAACCAAATGATTAGCGGTCCTCTGAAGAGTAACGCTGGTGATAAAGCTATGGGTGAGCCTACCGATGGAGCTGTTATCCAGCGCAACTGCCAACTGGTCCTGGAGTAATTGCTGATTTTTTGTTTTAACCAGGAGAGAGGAGTAAGCTTGAAGTTGCAGTTGTCGATGCTGCTGGGAGCGGTGCGGGCTAAAAGGTCTGCTCTCTCGTTACCATGGACGTTTGAGTGGCCTCTGACCCAGGTGAAGTTGATGTTGATGGTGCTGAGAAGGGAGAACAGGAGGTTGAGGCTGTCTCTAATGATAGTGAGACTAGAGTTGAGCTTCTGTAGTTGGAGCAAGGCCACTCTAGTGTCGCTTAAGATGGTGATTTTCCTGATGTAGTGCTGCGTTTTGTTTCTTGGAAACCCATAGCAGGGCTTTGTAAATGGCCAGGGATTTGGCCTGGTTGACCGTGCAGTGATCTGCTATTTGTAATAGGCCTGATAAATAGTGGAATTGCCATTCATTACCACAAACGTGCACCCCACTTTGATGTCAGACTTGGAATCGTCGGTGAACAGGCACAGACCCTCGTGAGGCCCGGCGGTGTCCAGGTAGAAGAGATTGTCAAAGGAGTGGGACGGTGGAATTTGTAGTGGTGCTGTGAGTTGATATCAAGATTGTAGTTTGTCAGGTGCTGCTGGATTTCAGTGGCTATAAGATTTATTTTGAGGCGAGTTGTGATGTAGTAAAATTCCTATTGATTACTAATTACTGTGTTCAGTTTGAGCTGATTAAAAAGCCAAACGTTATTCCTTATAACAAGATCCACTGGTAACAGATTGGCGATGGCCAGGAGGGCATCTGTCAAGCCCCTTGATGTGGGTTCCTGTCCGGGTCCTTGCGTTTTGCATGTCTTTTGTAATAAGCTACACATAATGGTCTATATCTTGTTTTGTTGTTGTTTTCCTGAATTCGTGACTTGACCAATTGTCATTGAAGCGTTTTCGAAACAGGTCCCAGTTCATATGTTTCGTACCTACTCTCATTTGTTAATTAGCAATTTGCATGTGGTTAAATTCGGTCAGAATGAATCTGTGA